>NC_043701.1:1552339-1559073 GCF_006229205.1 Suricata suricatta
GGCCCTTCCTTTCCTTCACACCCGCTCTCCCCCTCCAACCCACTTCTAATCCCTAAACCCGCATCTGCTGCGACTACCCGGATGCTCCCCGCCAGACCCCTGCAGTGGCGCCTCCGTGCCCTGACCTCCTCCCCGCTTTCTATGGGGATGAAACCACAGGTCATTTACCTGCTTGGAGCCCTTCAGGTGGCGCTAGGATAAAATCCCAAGCGTCCCAAGGCCGCCGCACCCCTTCCTCCTGCCCCCCCCCAGGCTGCCCACACCCCTTCCTCCCGGCCCCCGCCCAGGCCACCCGCATCCCTTCCTCCCGGCCCACTCCCAGGCCACCCGTACCCCTTCCTCCTGCCCCCCCCAGGCCGCCCGCACCCCTCCCTCCCGGCCCGCTCCCAGGCCGCCCGCACCCCTTCCTCCCAGCCCGCTCCCAGGCACGTTCCCCTACGAGCCCGTCTCTTGCCCCTGACGCGACAGCACCAGAAGTTCACAGTGCTGACACCAGAGCCCTGGGTGGCCTTCCTCAGGAAGTGCCCCCTCCGTGGACGAATGTTAAATATACCGATTTCTTAAATTCACAGAATACCTGAGTTCTGAGTAGAAAAAAAGTGCGTTCACCTATTGAAGACACACACAAGACCTGATGAGGCAGAGGACATCGGGGACCGGGGACCACTATGAACCAAACGCGATCTGACCCCGACGCCGGGCTCTGGGCTCCGGCCGGCGCGAGCACGAGCCCCCGGGAAGCCGGTCAGGGGACGCGCTCCTACCCTCGTCTGGTCCCGGAACTTGACACCCGCCTCGCTGGCCTTGGCCTGCGCCTCCACGATCAGCTCCTTAAGTGACAACGCGTCATCTTTTCTCAGTGAAAAGCCCACGTTTTTCAGCATCAACAGGATCAGTTCAATATCTTTTTCTGTGAAAGTTCCGACGAGTTTTCTCAGGATGTCGAAGATAAGCAGCGAGTGCAGCACGTGGAAGTTGTACAGGTGCGCGAGGACGGCGAACAGGTTCTCGCACTCCCTGTGCCCGCCTCCGGCCCCGTAGGCGGCGTCGATCCTCCTCACCGCGGCCTCCACGAAGTGCGCCCCGACCTGCGCCAGGACGACAGGAAGTATCACCCCACACGCGCCAAACCCAGGACCCTTCTTCCTCTTGCAATGAACCGAAATGTCTAGTGCTTTTTAAATTAACACATAAAGCAAACGACTGCTAAGTTAGTGAGCTGGGCGCCGGCGAGGGCCGGAGGGGTGGCGGCCTGAGACACTGGCGGGGACCCTGAAGGGCACACCCTCCGTGGTGACCGCTACGTCACGTTCAAATATAACCCGAGAGAGCAAGTAGAATTCTGCGGACATTGAGAAAACTTCAGGCATAAAACATTCAATCATATGAATGAATTCTATCAACACTTGTCAAAACCTTAAATTCCGGTTAGTATCTTCAAAACAAAATATACCTTTAATGTAACTTTTAAAAGTACGACTGACATTCAGTTGCTAAAGCTACTTTTGAATACGCCTTAATTCTGACTTGGAGACTGAAAGAAAACAATTTTGTTAGTGTTTGTCTTTGAGACGGGGGGGGGGGGGGGGGGGGCAGAGAGAGAGGGAGACGGAGAACCAGGAGAGGCTCCAGGCTCTGAGCCGTCAGCACGGGGCCCGACGCGGGGCTCGAGCTTCTGCGCTGTGACACCGTGACCTCGGAGGCTCAACCACTGAGCCGCCCAGGCGCCCCGATTTGGAGACTTTAAAGCAAATCTGCACAGACCTGACTTTTACTTCTAGGAACTGACGGCAGGGGGTTGTGACCGACTCTTCTCCTTCCGTGAAGTCCTGTGAGGGGGCCTTGCTCACAGGACTGGAAGAAAGGCTGACGGGTCCAGTCCAGGCAGGGGGCCATCCTCTGGCAGAGGTGGATGTCGTCAGCTAAGCACCCGACGACCCCCCGGGGAGGAGTCATTCGGGTATCCTCATGCTGTGCGTAGGGGTGTGAGTGACACGTGGAGCCCATCAGCCCCTGCTCTCTGGCCTCGTGGGCTCCCCGTGCTGGGGGGCTGGGGTCCACGGCTGTTACTGGAACTCGACACACCGTCTACATTAAGTCCTCCTGAGCACGAAGTACCCCGGTGTGACCCCAGGAGGACGGGCGCAGGGCACTCGGCATGGCGTCCAGTGACTCCGTCACACGTCATGGTGAGGAGGAGGGGCTCCGGGGTCTCATGTGATAACGAGGACGGCTCTTACAGACAAGACACACACTTCCGCCGGGGACTCTCTAAGGAGCGCAGGCGTGGCTCAGGGGAGTCCAGCTGCCCAGGAGACTCAGGGCCTCTGCCGAGTCTGTCCCCACCTCCCAATGCCCAGAAGGTGCTAGAATCTGCCTCTCCCAAATTCCCACACCAAGGCTGCTGCTGGATGGGAGAGCCTGGCTCAAAGGTCCTGCAGGGAGAGCGATGAAGCCGGCGGTGGTGGGGAAGCCGGCGAGGAGAGGAGACTTTCGGCCGGAAGACACCGTCCCGCACGGAGCACGAGTCAGCGTGACTGCCCTCTGCCGAGCACGCCCGTGGGCCACGCCCCCGAACACCCGCAGCGCCTGTACTGCTTGCTAAGCCGCGTCCACCGTCAGGTGACCGCTGGCAGACGCGGAGGCAGCCAACGACTCCCCCACGCACCGCGCTGCGTCCACCGCAGAACCTCCACCGGCTCAAGGAGAGCTCGTCTGGCAAGCTCGCGGCCTTTCCAGGGAGCCCGGGCCAGGCCTGCTTGGAAGGTTCCAGTGAGTTGTGAAAGCAAAGGACAGCCGACGAGTGAGAGGGAAAAGTGCGCTGACCTACGTGCAGAAAAGACTTCCCCGGACGGGCTGTTCCTGCTCCGCTGCGGGGGTGCGCCCGCACCTGCCCCTGGGGGCCTAGGGTGGCACCCGCCAGGAAGCAGACCCGCTGCAGGGTCAGGCTGTCCCCGCTGTCGGTGTGACCCAAGAGGACTTCTTATAAGAACGGGAGCGGTCACCGCACGGCCTCCCTGAGGCTGAACGCAGAGGGCCAGGGGCAAGGAAGAGCCTGAAGGCCGCCCGCAGGTGGCCTGGGGGCGCCAAGCCTCGGCCCGTCACACGTCTCCTCACTTAATCAAACCCGCTGTCCTTGCCAGTGTGGTGGCCTCACGGAAAGTGACTTCGCAGCCAGGGCGAGCACCTGAGCAGAAAGACCGCACGGACCACCGTGCCCGAGCACCCGCAGCCAGCCCCTGAGGGAGCAGGGGGCACGACACAGCCAAGTCCAGAGCCTCAGTCCTGAGCGAACTGCCCGCGACCGAGGCTCCGGAACGGACCGGACTTGGAGCCTCATCTTCGGGGCCACGGTTCGGACATGGGAGACACAGCAGCACCCGCCCGCCCGAGCCGGCCGTGACCGCGGGCGTGGGGAGAGGGCCCTACCTCCACGCCCACCGTGTGGTGGAGGATGCTGAGCAGCAGCACGTGCTCCATCACCAGCCTGCCCGGCATGGCCGCGCCTGGGGCGCAGGCGCTCAGCAGGACGCCCGTCAGCGTGTCGTTCATGTCCTTCCTGCTGTGGGCCAGGTACAGCTCCTCCAGCTGCCCGCTTATGGAGGCCATGCTCGGCTCGCTCAACCTGCGGACGGTGGGGAAGGCGGAGCACAGTGACACCTCACAATGCCGTCTCACGTGCACGTCCCACCACCAGCTTGGGAAGCCCCGATGACCCGTGTGTACCAAACACGACACCCGGTCCCCTGGGTCCTGCAGTGACCTAACCGCTGTCCTTCTGTCTGCGTGGGGCACTACCTCCACTGCTGTCCTGGTCCAGCGCCGCCCGCCCCCCCCCCCCAACCCCAGCATAGGGCTCTCCTAACTTAGCACGTGGGACAGGCTGCTTCCACTTTCAGGCCAGAGGCCGGAATAAAAACCTGCAGCTCCTGAGCTGAGAAAAGGCAGCTCTGGGTCCTGGGTGGAGGGGAGGGCTGGGTGCGCACACGGAAGATTATGCACGTGCCTCTGCTGACACTCAGCATGCAACTGGTGTGCTTGGTAGAATTCCAGAATGTACCATGGAAACAGTGTTTTGCTTTTTTTGTTTTAATTAAGAACAAAGCAATGGGGGTGCCTGGGTGGCTTAGTCTGTTAAGTGTCTAACTCCTGATTTTGGCTCAGGTCATGATCTCAGCATGGAGTCTGCCCGGGATTCTGTGTCTCCCTCTTTCTCTGCCCCTCCCCTGTTCGTTCTTTCGCTCTCAAAATACGTAAACTTAAAAACAAAACAAAGCAAAGTGACGGGTGTGGGGGAGGACTGGGTGACCACACAGGCCAGCAGGAGAGCCTGTGGTGCTGGAGCTCCTGCGTGGACCCCGCGGAGAACCCTGAGTAATGGGCAAGGGGACTGAGGCCTGCACTCCGGTTGGGAGCGCCCGTGCAGGGCGAGGCCTGGTCCTGGGCCTTCTCAGAACCCCCATGCGGGCACCTGAATGGCTTTCAAACTCTGAAGGCTTCAAAGAACCAAACAGAAAAGGCGGGCACCCCGCTTTCCAATCAGACATCTGGCACAAAGGGGCCGATCAACCAGGAAAGCCCCGCCCCGTGGCTTCCGGTCTGTTGCTGGAAGGTTCCTGTATCCTCAGAACACAATCCCTCTTTGTGGCTCAGGGCAACAGTGTTGCCAGGTTACCTGTTGATGAGACCCTGGACGTGTCGCCTCAGTCTCTCCAGTCCCTCCTTTTTCTCACCACTCACGGTCTCAGCCTGCCTCACGTGAGGGGGGACGTACTTTCCACCGTTTCCGCAAAGGTTCTGCTTGAAAGGACAGAAACAAACGACAAACGTTTTATGTTGAACAAGTTCCACGCTTCTGTCTGCTGCGTTCATGTTTACCTATCACAGTCCCACGGGCCAGCAGTGGCCTGGACCGCTGACCACCGCCACTTAATCACCATCTGAAACAGACTCAGCACCACGGGGAGCCCTGGTCTACCTGCTCACCAGCCTGGTGGCAGCACCAGTGACGTTACTGTAGGCACGTCTTATTCTCATTTTCCCTGTGACTCTTCAGAACTGTTCGTGCTCCTCTGGCATCTACCCACCAGTGCCCACATTCTATGCCCTCTTGGGCTTAATTTATGGCAGGCACGGCAGTACGCAAACACGGAAATTAAGTGCACTGCCAGTTTTGGACGGAGACAGTTCTAAACTTCAAAGATGAAACAAAATAAAATAAAAGAACTTTAAACTTGCTCAAAACCAGTGTCTAAGTATACATGACCAAATCAAAATCAACCCATGGCTCACTATTTCCTAGATGATCAACTGGGAAGGTTACAGATCACCACCGCTGACCAGTGCTGTCCGGGCCCCTAAGTGAGGGCTGTAGGGGACAAGCACTTGTCCGGCGCAACCCCCGCTGTCAGGGAGCTCGGACTTGGTCGGAGGAGACACAGTAACGTACACGGATACCGCTACTCTCGAGATGCCCATCCGTGCAGGCCGTGTGTCAACGACACCTCTGCAGGCTGTGCGACAACAGTTAGGGACCATCCAAAAGTCAAGTCCAGTCCGGAGAGAGGAAGGGACAGCGGTTACAGACTGCTCACAGAGTGCCAGGCGCTGCGGGTCCAGGGACAGACACGAAAGGGAGTCAGTGCCCACACTTATGAAGGCGTAAGACGCCCAGGAAGTCTACGTGGACGGACGGACAGACAGACACAGTGAGAAGAGGAGGAAAGGCCGTGCAGGCAGGAGAGAGAAATGCATTTAGGGACAGAATTCGGTAAGAGTGGCATGTGGGAAGGAGTGCACACCCTCACCCCCCAGCGGCTGCTGCATCGTGGGTTCTGAACGTGATCTTCAACGCAGGACTCTGCGGAAGGGGGTACTGTATATCAGCATTATGTTTTATAGGTTCACCCCAGGAGCCACAGGACAGGAAAAGGACCAGGCGAGGGCAGGGGCCGGCGCGTGGGTCTGCAGCTGTCCCCCTGAAACATCAGAGGTGGACCCCAACGGAACAAAGCGGTAGGGGATTCAAAGTCAGGTCCGGACACTGAGGCAGTAAGCACCAGTGAAGGAGGTGTCACCTCAGGCCACCAGGTGGGAATGGCGATTCGGCTTGTGAGATAAAAAGACCTCAAGAGGTTTTCTCCCTTAACTCATTATGGAAATGAGAAAAAACATGACATATAATCACCCGATTTACCCCCACTTGGCTCAACAACTACTAAGACATGAATAGGTCACTTCTGTCCCACTCTGGCCGCCACGCGTGATTCCAGGGAAGATGCTGGAGAATTTAGGTCGTTCACATGATACCTGAGCTGCTGCGTCTGTGTCCGCGTCCTCGGAGGGAGTTTCCCTCGTTTCTTCTGCAAAACGGACCCTCTTTCTGTCCCTTTCCCGTTCCGCTCTCCCTCCTGCCGCTTTTTTTGGCTTCTCTTCCACGTCGTCCTCCTCACTCTGCGCTCCCGCTTCCTCTTCCTCCTCCTCTTCCTCCTCCCTTTCGTCCTCGGTGTCGCTCTCTAAGTCACTTTCGGGGACAGTCTGTCCGGCGTCCTCTGCCTCGTCGTCACTACTGCCTTCGTACAAGCCGCTAGTTCCTCCGGACCCCAGGGCTCCCAGAACGTAGTCGAGCCCATCGCGAGCAAAGCTGAGCGGCACGGAGCTACCGTCGCCCTTCCTTCTGCGCTTGTTCAAGCCGAGGCACCGCTCCAGCTTTCGGATCTCCCGGTCCTCCTCCT
>NC_043701.1:1559173-1578294 GCF_006229205.1 Suricata suricatta
CCCTGCTCGGGGCCCGCAGTCCTCTGCAGCCGGCGCGCCTTCTTCAGATGCCGCTTCTCCTTCCTCAGCTCTCGGCGGCTTTTCCTCCCGCCCCGGCGCACGCGCCCCTCCGCCCGGGGCCCCGCGGGGCCGCCGGGTGTCTCACCCTCGGAGGTGGCCTGCACGAACTCCTCCACCGCTAGCTTCAGTCGCTTCAGGGCCCCCTCCGTGCCGCCCCCCGGTCGGCGGCGCCCCCCGCGTCCGTGCTGTCCGCGCCCCCGGCGCCCTCGCCGGCCCGTCACGCCGGCGCTTGCGGACGCCGCCATTTTCCTGGATGCTCCTACTCCAACTTCCGGCCGTGCGGGACTTCCGGGCAGAGCCGGCGCTGCGGCGGACGGGGCGGCGTCCCCTGCTGGCGGGAGGGCGGCAGCGCAGGGAACCGCGCCGGAGCGAAGAGCGCCTGCTCTGCTGAGCACCCAAGTACCTTCTCATTGAATGAACGAACCCCTGCGGCCTATGCCACGGGGGTAAGTGTGGTTGTCTGGATGGCGCGACTCTTCAGACGCGCTTGCCTCTCATAGATCCATAGGGAAAATGTTAATGTTGTTTTTGGTGGCATTTTACTGGGGGAATTTATCCAAGCTTATGGTTCTGACACTTCTTTATTTCATTCAAGCTCAGGCCTGCGATCCCTCCACTACAGCGTCATGGCTCACCTTCGTGTTTGTTAGGATGCCAGGTATTTCACGGGGCGATGTTCCATCATTTCTCTATCAGTGGCCGTGTCCTGGGATGAAAGTATTCGTGTCTACCAGAGACTGGGAGTGTGAGCTTATTTGGAAATAGAGTCTTTGCAGCTGTGATCACGAGATTACACTTGAAACTAATATAACACTGGTTGTTAATTATTCTTCAGTTAAAGGAAAGGTAAGAGGAGGACTTCCGGATTTCCCAGTGTAAGGACGCAGGTCTGATTCAGGCTTCCCCTGTACTTAAAGGCCAAGGTGTCGGCTTCTTCGTATCATTGGCCAATGGAAGGGCGCACATTGCCCAGGGAAGGAGGGACAACTCTTGTGGCACCCAATCAGGAGAGGCCAGCTGACACCTTTGACCTTTCTAGGGGTGGGCCTAAAGATGGAGGCTACAGTCGCACCCTTCGTGAGGGTCCTGGGCCCACTCTGTGATTGGTCAATACTCTAAATGTTGTGATTGGCGCCCACTACTACCAGTATTGATAGAGGGGTAGGGAATGGATCGCTGTACCTGTGTCGTCATTTCTTGTAACGCCCCCTTCCTAAGAAAGCCCCTATGCTGCCATGTTCGGGGATCTCTCCATGTGGCCAGCGGGTTGGTGGAGTCTGAGAGCCTGAGCTTAAGCCCGTAATAAAGCCGTTTGCTTTTGCAGGCGTGACTCGGACTCCCTGGTAGTCTCTGGTTTCTTTTGGGGCGATATTGGAAACTTGGGCCTAACACCAGCCGGATGGATGTTCGGGTTCACACACGGGGAAGGGGCCATGAGTTCCGGTAGGCCTCCACCAGCAGCGGAGAGAGGTCTGGGACACGTCCTCTCTGGGAGCCCAGAAAGAAGTAACCCCACCCACACTGCCATTTCAGACTTCCAGCTTTAGGACTGAGCCTATCCATTTCTGTTGTTTTCAGCTGCTCAGTTTGTGATAGTTTGTTCCTAGGTAGTTTAGAGTAAGCACCAGTGCAGCAGAGGGGACGGCGGGAGTTAGGAGCAGTCAGTACTTGTGGCTTAAAGGTGAAGAGAAAAGAAAACTTCAGGAAGGACCAGAGACAACCAAATGAAAGTTCAAAGCTCAGAGCGTTCAACAGCCAGGGCTCTGGGGCTTGGGTTCAGAACTTGACCTCATGCTTCCTAGCTCTGTGACCTTGCTCAGTCTCGCTGAGGGTGAGTCTCAGTTTCTCTATTTGCAAAATAGCCCTGCAGAACCGCGCTCCCCCCCAAAAACAGGGCTATTATAAAAATAAGGAAGCTTTTAAGACACTTACTTTCTGTGGTTTCGTGGTGGAACCTACGCTGCTTCTCCCGCTCTCCCTCAGTGGCTCTGCCGGGCGGCTCCGGGCTCCGGGTCCGTCACACCCTGCCCTGTGCCCCATGTAGCCAGCTGTCCCCTGTCATCTGTATTCGGGGCTGCGGTGAGGGCTCGGCGCTACGAGCACTCTGGGAACGGTGGTCCAGAGGCGGTAGGGCGGAGCTGTGCCTGATGAAACAGTCCCAGCATGGAGACATCTGGGCGCCGTCCGCCCGTCCCCATCGCTAGGTGCCCGGAGAGGAGCGCCGGGGAGGACGGGCCTGCCAGGGGCAGGAGCGGGGGCCGGGGGCCGGGCACCTCCCCTCCCGGGCCCAGGCCGTGTGCGGGGCCGTGCGGGGCAGCAGCGAGAGAGAAAGCGTGTCTCCACCGGTCCTCACCTCCTGTCTCTGCGGGGCTCTCGCTTCCGCTTTAGGCCCTGGGTCCGCGCTTCCCTCTTGTTCAGTCATTTCTCTGCTGCTAATGGGGAGAGGCAGCCAGAGACCCTTGTTTCTAACCCGTTTTGACAGGAACCAGATGAGTCAAGTTCACTCACACATGCAGAGTCCTTGGGGGGGGCACGTTGTGGCCGCGCAGTGAAGGTCAGCGACCTCCCGAACCCGCTGGCCCTGGCGGGTCGCTCCGAGCCCGGGTCCCGCTGGCCCTGGCGGGTCGCTCCGAGCCCGGGGCTGGCCTCGTCCTGGCGGGTCACTCCAAGCCCGGGTCCCCCTGGCCCTGGCGGGTCGCTCCGAGCCCGGGGCTGGCCGCGTCCTGGCCGCCGGGGCTGGCTCTGGCTTCCCGATGGCCCAGACGGCTTTGCTCCGAAGCCACGACTTCTAAGACTCCGTGAGGGACTGGTGTGGGCAAGTCTGGGGGTAGTTTTCAACCCTGAAATCCTAAAGTGTGGGAGACCTTCGGCATTCGTTCTGGCAACGTCTCACTTGGAGGCCTCGGTGTCCCAAGCCCGCACACCGCCATCGCCTGCTGGCCAGGTGTCCGGCCGCTGGTGGAGAGGAAGCGGTGTTTCCCCAGTGAGAGTGGCCGGGGGGGGGGGGGGGTGTCCTGAGGGCCTTTGCTGTTGCCGAGACCAGGAAGGCAAACGTAAGCAGTTCGCTGATGACCCAGGGCCCGGGCAGCAGCGGAACCCGAGTGCTGGCGTGCACACGTGCGTGTGCGTGTGCAAAACACAAGCTGCAGAGGTGGGCAGGGGCCGGGTGTGTGAGGTTTGGCAACTCGTGCCGCATCTCGTGTTAATTCCGGGCACACAAGGGGACCAGTGACATGCTTTCGGCGGAGGGGCCGGTAAGGCTGTTTGGCGCGACCCAAATGGATTTGCACTGGGAGAGGTGCCCCCACTGCCTGCAGGCCTGACGGAGGCTCGTCACATTGAAGGCAGAGTGAAGCCTGCTGCATCAGACGCTGGTCCCCCGCCTGAGTCAGACGCGTGTCCCCCCGGCCTGGAAAAGCACTGCGGGTTGGGGCTTTGCCTGACAGCTTTTTAACAATAATAGCAGGAATGATCTATTAGGAGTAATGTGACATACAATTTAAAGCGTAGCCTTTAACTCTGTGTCTTAGTCCGCGTATAACAGAACACCACAGATGGGGGACAGGGCGGGGGCGGTGCGCAAACAGCAGACATTTATTTCTCAGAGTTCTGGGGGCTGGGTCCAAGGTCAGGGTGCCGGCACATTTGGTGTCTTGTGAGACCCCCCCACACCTGGTTCCCAGATGGCCTCTTCTCGCTGAGTGCCCCCCTTGGTGGGAGGGTCAGGGAGCTCTCTGGGGTGCCCCCTGTAACAGCACTCACCTCCGTGGGGCTCCACCCTCCTGATCCTCCTGATCCTCCCCAAAGCCCCATCTCTGGACACCATCACACTGGGGGTGAGGACTTGAACACACGGGTTTTGGGGAACAAAAACATTCTGTCCATAACACTTAAGTTCACAAACTTTTTTTGTTTCAGTGCATCAATTTATTGATTTTTGTTTTACTGATGCAAAATAATTCATGCTCACCGTAAAACTGGAACCATTACGGTTACACATGGGATGGGAAAGGGGGTCTGCCCTGTGCTCCTCTTTCCAGAAACACATTTCCTTCTGGGTATTCAGTGTGTATATCAACTTGCATTATGATGATGATGATGATGATGATTTTTATTTTTTATTTTTACCAAAATAGGACCTATTCTTCTGCAATAGATGGCTCAGCTGAGGCCTCTCTGCACGTCAGTGACCCGGAGCCTGGCAGCAGCCTCACCAGACCCACTGAGTCAGCATCCGCACTGGAGCCTCCAGGGCAATTCTTGGCACGATAACATCGAATCCTGATCTTTCATGGCTCCCCCAAGAACCAAGTTCAAAGCCTGGCCTTTCAGCCCACTTGGGCCTCTCTGGTCCCCGCGCCCCGTGGCCTCTCCCCTGGGTGTCTGGGTTTGGCAGGACACTCGTCTTGAGCCTCCCTGACTGTCTGGCTGGAAGTGTCCCCTTCTGCCTGGTCACCCCCGGCTGTGCCCAGAGACAGCTTCGGCCTCCTTTGCCACTCCTGCTGCACCCCTTGCCCCACTCTGTGCTGCCTCCCGGGCCGGAGGGGGAGCGCAGGTTCGGTCTCTGCAGCCATGCTTCCGCCTCCAGGACCTATTTCCAGGCCTGGCCGGCAGGAGGCGCCCCCTCACTCGGGGGCAAACGCAGGAGGGCGCGGGCTCCTTGGAACGCCGCGTGCAGCCACACGGGGCAAAGGAACCGTGAGAGCCGCTGTCCTCGGCCTTCCCTTCGGTCTGTCTAGGGACCGAACGGCTGAGCCCAGAGCCACGGGCCAGCTCCCTCTCACACAGCCCTCGGCTGCAGCAGCGGGGCCGATTAGACGCGGCGGAGCCACCGCCACTTCTGGAGCCCCGCGGCTCCGGCCTGAGGGCGTCCACGGGGACGCAGTTTTGTGTTCGTTAGCGGCCGGCCGTGGGGCTAGCGGCCATCTGCCACCACCCGCCAGATGACGAAGGAGCCGTCCCGAGTCCCGGACCCGCGCCGACATCTCTCGTGCAGCGCAGAAAAGGAACAAAAGCCACGGTTGTACGTTGTGGTTTTCAGTATTTTTCGTTGACAGGCCCGCTGTTTATCACATTAAGACATCGATCTATAAATAAATTTGAAAGCAGTGATACATCTGGGGTTTTGCCGTCTTCCAGTTGAGGCAATGGTCTGTAGATATATTTGTGTGTGTCATCGATCCCTTTATTATTAATGCCATGGCTTTCATCCTGGTTATCAATCACTTTCCTGATTACCGAAGTCCCTATCAACCCTCCGCTCCCTGGGGCGGCCCGTGGGTCAGCCCTTTCGGGTTCGGGTAACGGACACCCACGTCTACTGCCGGCTGTATTTCAGAGGCGTCATTAGCTTCCGTGAGCTCTTCCGTTCTTTCCGCACGCTCTCCCACCTCCAGGCTTTTCCCGGCACCAGGAGATGCTGCCCCAGCAGGCGGTGTAGACACGCTCCAGGTTCCACACCGGCGCTTCCCCTTCCCCAGAAGTTACGCCTATTTCACTAGTCCTGCAGGATTTCTCATTGCCGTCTTCCTCTGCTGCTTCTGTCTCACCGGGCGGTCTTGGGTCCCCACGGGCTCATCATACCTGTTTTTTTCCTGCTCAGTGTTGCTGCACGAGCCCGTCTCTCCTGACGGACTGCTGGCCCGGCTTCCGGCCAGGAGTAGCCTGAGGACATCTGTCTTTCTCTGTCCGGCCAGGGGCGGGAGGGGAGCTGCGGGTGAGAGCGGGTACTCCTGGGAGCATCAAAATCCTTGACTCAAGGTTTGCTTCTGGAAGAATCCAAAGTAACTTAGCAGTTTAAAAAAGCCTAGGAAGAGTAACAGAACAGTTACTTAGAAAACTCGTCCTCTCTTTCTAAACCCAAACATGGTCTTCTCCTTGCCTAGGACGGAACTCTCTCTTATACACACACACACACACACACACACACACACACTTTTTGGGAAAAAGGGGGAGTCACATTCCATTCTGTTTCCCTGAAGTCCTTGCCGTGCCCGGGAGGTCTGTGAAGGGGACAGCTTGTGAGGACAGCAGGCGAGGAGGATGGGGTCCCCGGGGACTGGCAGGCTGCAGACAGGTGGCTTTGCTCTATGGGGCAGGGGCTGCTTCTCGCCCTGCCATCCCCCAAACCAGCAGTGCTACGCCCCACCTTGCTACTCCCCCTCCCCCTCTGCCCTTCCTTCTGGGTACGCCTTTCCACGTACCTTACCCCCCCACGACCTCTGACCCCGACCTTCGACCTCTGACCCCGACCTTCCTCCTCTCACTCGGGAGCCCCCCCGCACCCTCTCGCAGTGCCTTCCTCCTACTGCTTGAGCCTGTATGGCGGCGCGTGCCTGCTGTGAGTGGTTTTATCCGAGGAAGGGGACCTGGGTCACACCGGTTTGGTCTCTCAGGGCCTGGCATAAAGGTCTTTAGAAAACAGCTATTGGAGGGTGGAGGAGAGGGGAAATGGGTGATGGGCACTGAGGAGGGCACTTGTTTGGATGAGCACTGGGTGTTGTATGGACACCAATTTGGCAGTAAGTTATATTAAAAAAAAGAAAACATCTATCTGTCAGTCGCTTGAAGTAGAGGTTCGACAGCAGCAGGACTGGGGGCCCTGGTCTGATCGTTTGGATTTCGAGGTTCATATGGGAGATTGTGGGCTCACTTTGGTTATTTTCATTATTCACACTGCAACACATTCAGTTCTTTGGAGAATTTTATTTCATTTATTAATTTAAAAAATTTTAATGTTTATTTTTGAGAGAGAGAGTGGGGGGTGGGGGAGAGAGGGAGAGGGAGACAGAGGATCTGAAGTGAGCTTTGCGCTTGCAGCAGTGAGTCCACTGTAGGGCTTGAACTCATGAACTATGAAATCACCGAAGTCGCTGCTTAATGGACTGAGCCACCCAGGCGCCCCACTTTGGAGAATTTTAATAGGTTCTTTAAAAATTATTTGTAGGCCTTGTACTAAAGTCTCTTTTTAAAGTTTATCCATTTGTTTTGAGACAGAGTGTGAGTGAGCCAGGGAGGGGCAGAGAGAGAAGGAGAGAGAGAATCCCAAGCAGGCTCCGTGCTGTCAGTGCAGAGCCTGACGTGGGGCTCAGTCTCATGAACCGTGAGATCATGACCTGAACTGAAATCAAGTCAGACACTGCAGAAAAAGCATTTGACAAAATACAGCATTCTTTCTTGATAAAAACCCTCAAGAAAATAAGGATAGGAGGAATATACCTCAAGATCATAAAGGCCACATATGAAAGACCCACCGTTAATATCATCCCCAGTGGGGAAAACCTGAGAGCCTTCCCCCTGAGATCAGGGACACGGCAGAGATGGCCTCTCTCACCACTGCTGTTCAAGCTGGTGCTGGAAGTGCTACCCCCAGCAATCAGACGACACAAAGAAATGAAAGGCATCCAAATTGGAAAAGAAGAAGTCAGACTTTCATTCTTCACAGACAACGTGATATTCTATGTGGAAAACCAAAAATACTCCACCAAAACACTACTAGCACTGATCTATGAATTCAGGAAAGTTGCAGAATATAAAATCAATGTACAAAAATTGGCTGCATTCCTATACACTAATAATGAAGCAGCAAAAAGAGAAATCAAAGACTTGGTCCCATTTACAATTGCACCAGAAACCATAAGTACTTAGGATTAAACCTAACCAAAGAGGTGAAAGATCTATAAACTGAAAACTGTAGAAAGCTTATGAAAGAAATTGAAGGCGACACAGAGAAATGGAAAAACATTCCATGCTCATGGATCAGAAGAACAAATATTGTTAACGTGTTGATACTACCCAAAGCAATCTACATATTCAATGTAATCCCTATCAAAATAACACCAGCATTCTTCACAGAGCTAGAAGAAACAATCCTAAAATTTGTATGAAACCAGAAAACACTTCAAATAGCCAAAGCAATCCTGAAAGAGAAAACCAAAGCTGGAGGCATCACAATCCCGGACTTCAAGATATGTTACAAAGCTGTCATCAGAAAAACAGACACTCAGATCAGCGGAACAGAGTAGAGAGCCCAGAAATGGATCCACAAACATATGGCCAACTCATCTTTGACAAAGCAGGAAAGAATATCCATTAGGAAAAAGACAGTCTCTTCAGCAAATAGTGCTGGGAAAACTGGACAGCGGCATGCAGAAGAATGAACCTGGACCACTTTCTTACACCGTACACAAAAATAAACTCAAAATGGATGAAAGATCTAAATGTAAGACAGGAAGCCATCAAAATCCTTGAGGTGAAAGCAGGAAGAACCTCTTTGACCTTGGCCACTGCAGCTTCTTACTCAACACATCTCCAGAGGCAAGGAAAACAAAAGCAAAAATGAACTATTGGGACCTCATCAAAATAAACAGCTTCTGCACAGAGAAGAAAACAATACGCAAAGCTAAAAGGCAACCAAAGGAATGGGAGAAGATATTTGCAAATGACATATTAGATAAAGGGTTAGTATCCAAAATCTATAAAGAACTTATCAAACTCAAGACCCCCAAAACAAATAACCCCGTGTAGAAATGGGCAGAAGACAGGAACAGACATTTCCCCAAAGAGGACATCCAGACGGCCAACATCCACATGAAAAGATGCTCAGCATCACTCATCATCAGGAAATACAAATCAAAACCACAATGAGATACCACCTCACACCCATCAGAGTGGTTAAAATAAACAACTCAGACAACAACCGATGTTGGTGAGGGTGCGGAGAAAGAGGGTCTTTTTTGCACTGCCGGTGGGAATGCAAACTGGGGCAGCCATTGGAAAACAGCATGGAGGTTCCTCAAAAAGTTAAAAATAGAACTACTCTATGAGCTAGCAAATACACTACTAGATATTTATCCAAAGGATACAAAAAAGTTGATTCAAGGGGGCACACGCACCCCAATGTTTATAGCACCACTATTGACAATAGCCAAAGTATGGAAAGAACCCAAATGTCCATCAACGGATGAATGGATAAAGAAGTTATTGTGTACACACACACACACACACAATGAAATACTACTACATGGTGATGAAAAAGAATGAAATCTTGCCATTTGCAACAACATGGATGGAACTAGAGGGTATTACACCAAGCGAGATAAGTCAGAGAAAGACAAATATCATATGATTTCACTCATACGTGGAATTTAAGAAACAAAATAGATGAACATAGGGGAAGGGAAGGAAAAATAAGATAAAAACAGAGAGGGAGGCAAACCATAAGAGACTCTTAAATACAGAGAACAGACTGAGGGTTGCTGGCAGGGTGTTGGGTGGGCATAGGCTAAGTGGGTGATGGGCACTAAGGAGGGCCCTTGTTGGGATGAGCACTGGGTGTTCTATGTGAGTGAGGAACCACTAAATTCTATATATAATAATATATACAGTATTATTATTACACCAGATGTCAACTAACTTGGATTTAAATAAAAAAGAGGGTCAGACGGGTAACCGAAGGAGCCGCCCAGAAGCCCCTGTTGGTCTTATACTGAAGTCTTGTACTAACAATATTTAGGGCAAAATGAGCTTGCACAGAACTTAATATTACTGTGTTAATAAGAATGGCTAACACTTATTGCACGTTTCCCATGAATCAGGCCCTCTTCTAAGCTTTTTAAAAATATCAATTCATGAGTGTCCCTCCCTCAGTCCCAGTGGTCACCGTGCATGTGGAAGGCGGTGGCCGGCTGGACTACCTCCCCTAGCAGCGGGGAGGGGGGCGGGCAGGCGGCCTCCTCACCCAGGAGAGGGGGTGCTGGGCTGTCTGGCCTCTGACCCAAGTCCATCACATAAACGACTGCACAAATGCTTCTGGTCTTGCCGGTGGAAAGGGCCCTTTAAAAACACTTGCTGCTTTACTCACCCTGAGCCCTGCTGCTACGGAGCCTCTTTCTCTGTAATTTGGTAAACTGTATGGGGGGGGAGAAGACAAAGAAATAGTAACTACAGTAGAAAATCAATATCTATCACCTGACAGGCAATTTTATTGGAGGTTGGATCACAGCATGGGAGAAGTGGGAATAGCATCGGCACAATAATTTTCTTATTAGCACAGAGTAAATCTTTAGCACTAGTCAGACGGGGCCTACACACTAGCTTTTAAATTAGCTGTGTTTTAAATAGCATGGTTTAAAAATACACAACAGTAAATCAGGAGCCATTGTAAATCAAGGTTGCGCATTACCGAACTTTGCGGCTCCTTTGTGAAATGTATGATTAATCTTTCTGTTGTCAGTAAAATGATCCTTCCTCTTTCAGGGACGGCGTGTGGCTCCCCGAGTCCCCTCACTTTGGGGACTCACTTTCGGGTCCTTCATTCCTGGGGAGAACGGCTGCCCAGAGGCACATCTTCTGCCTTCTGTCCGGCCCGTGGGCACCAGCGGGTTTTCACCGCGATGAAGGCATTTTTCGGATGGCAGACTCTGCACCGCCTCTAGAGGTCTATCCTGTTGAACCCAACACCTCGGGACGAAGCATCTCCAGTGCCTGCTGTGGGAGGGAGAAGGCCGCCTAGCTGCGGTTGGGGTAGACCAGTAGTCTCACCAGAATTTCATCCTGGAAAATGAAGCAAGTCTCACACTTCACGGTCAACTAATTCTCCCAAGAAAATAAATAGAAAACAAATTCTTTTATTTGAGTAAACAGTAAATTTAATACTGGCATTCCGGGAATGCTTTAGTCTTCAACCCGTGAAAGTTGGCTTGTACTCAGTAGAGCAGCTGGTAGGGAATATTGGAGAACTTTTTGCAGCCTTTATTGATCTGTTTCTGGCATATGAATCCCCAGACAGGAACTGTCTATGGGCGAGATTTTACGACCTCACTATAGATCCAAAGCTTTTAATGCACCTTTTGCCTTTATCCTAATGTCACTGAGAAAACCAGAGTGGGCAGAATGGCCTTCTGACATAAAAGTCCATGTTCAATTACGTGACGAGGGCTCTGTTTTACGCGGCCCCGACATGTAAAGATTTTAGAACAGTTCTTTGTCTGGTCACCTGGCCTCAAATTACATAAACAGGAGTTGCCCTTCCGGGTTGGTAACGGAGAGCTGCTGCTTTGGTCAGGAAACGACTGAATCCACTGGTCGGCTCTTACCAAGTGAAACATCAAAGTACCCTCCAGCCCACATCTAAGCAGTCCCTCTTGTCGGACTAACTCTGGCATCTGATGTGACAATATTAAGTACGTTTATTGAACAGACTAGCTCATTTGGCTATTTGGTGGACTCACTGGTACACGTTTCCAGAAGACGTGGTAGGTTCTTGTAGGACAGAAGAGATGTCCTTAAAATTCTCTAACAAACCTTAAATGAGGTAGGAAATAGCAGGCCGGGCGCTGGGCTCGGTGACGGTCGTCTGGCACTCACTCGACTTCATGGGACGGAACGGTGGTGCGGTCACTGGCACTTGTCGGGAAATGTAACTAAAACAACAATGAAGTAGCACCGCACATGCATGCACCGCACAAAAAGCACAGAGGGGGCGCCTGCGCGGCTCAGTCAGTGTCTCTGACCGGCTCAGGCCATGATCTCATGGTTTGTGGGTTCGAGACTTACTTTGGGCTCTGTGCTGACAGCTTGGAGCCTGGGGCTGCTTGGGATTCTGTGTCTCCCTCTCTTGCTCTGACCCTCCCCGCTCACGCTCCGTCTCTTTCTCTCAAAGGTAAATAAATATTAAAAACATCCGAAACGCACATACACGCGCATATAACACGAGTGTTGACACCTCTACAAACACAGTGTATTTTTTTCATTTTTCATTTTTATTTATTTATTTGAGAGAGAGAGAGAGAGAGAGAAAGAGAGAGAGAGAGAGAGAAAGAGAGGGAGGGAGAGAGAGAGAGAGAGAGAGAGAGAGAGAGAGAGAGAGGGAGAAAGGTTAGGGGCAGAGAAGCAGAGGAAGAGAAAGAGAGAATCCCGAACAGGCTCCATGTGCAGCACAGAACCCAACATGGGGCTCGATCCCATGACCCTGGGATCATGACCTGAGCAGAAATCAAGAGTCAGTTGCTCAAATGACTGAGCCCCCGGGCGCCCTGCACTGTGCGCAGTTTTAACTGAACTGAAACCATAGGCACATACGGCTTCTTGCGTCCCTTTTCCTGTTTCTCTTGCTCCTCCTCACTCACATCTCGGGCTTCCTGGATATGCCCAGCCCTTCTGTGTTGACCTTCAAGCTCCAAAAAAGGCGACGGTGTGTTGAGAGGGGGCTTGTATCTCTGAGGGGTCATCCTCGCCAGGCTTCGCTTCAGGACGGGCAGGGAGGGGGCGCCCGGGGCGGCCAGGACCCTTTGCTGGTGGCTTTGGAAACATTTCATTTCTTTGGAGAAGAGCCCTCCTGAGGGGCCGGGTACCCGCGCTGTGCGTGGCGGGTGTGGGGTGACGGCCCCGTGCTCCCATCGCAAGGCAGCGTTTCTGAGCTCTGAACCTCCCCCGGTCCTGTGCCTGGACCATAGGCCGCCCTTTCCGCTACTGGGTCCTTGCATTATTTACTTGTATTTTAGAAAATTTTTTTCAGGATTTCTTTTTAATGTTTGTTTATTTTTGAGAGAGAGAGAGAGAGAGAGAGAGAGAGAGAGAGAGAGAGTGTGAGCATGAGCAGGGGAGGGACAGAGAGAGGGAGACAGAATCCAAGGCAGGCTCCAGGCTCTGAGCTGTCAGCACAGAGCCCAACAGGGGACTTGAACCCACGAACTGTGAGATCATGACCTGAGCTGAAGTCGGACACTTGACCGACTGAGCCACCCAGGCGCCCCTTCAGGATTTCTTTCCAGCATTAAATCCTGGCCTTTGTTTTTCTTGGAGATTTTACTGCTGCCCATAATCTGATCTAACATCAAGAAAAGAAAAAAATGCATGTAATGGAAGGAGGTCCTTTAATGCCCTGAGTTACCCCCAAACTTCACTTCTCCTCTGTTTTATTCTCAGGAGAGACAATTCATGCATGATTCACTACTGACTACTCAGTATTACAGGTTGAACTGCGTCCCCCGGAAACCTGGTCTTAGCGGCACCTGTGAACGCAGCCTTTCCCCATGTCATCAAGTTAAGATGAGGTCATGCTCAGTTGAGATGGGCCTTGATCCAACACGACACGTGTCCTTGTGAGGACAGACAGACACGCACAGGGGGAGACGCTCCTGTGAAGACGGGGCTGGGTTTACAAGCAAAGGGACACCAATGGGTGTCTGCATCCGCCTGGGGCTACCGGAGAGATGTGGGACAGTTTCTTTCCAGAATCTTCTGAGGGAACCCAGCCCTGCTGAAATTTTTATTTCAGACATCTGGCCGCCAGACCGTGAGAGAATGCATTTCTCCTGTTCTAAGCCCCTGCGTGTGGCACTCTGTGCCGGCAGCCCCGGGACCCTCACGCCTCCTGCACACAGTAAGGAAGGAAGTTTGCGAGCGGACCAACCTGACTCCCCGTGCCTCACCCTGCAGATGCCCCTCCCCCCCAGCCTGAGCATGGCGCCCTGGGTCCCAGCCTTTGGGCCCCCGTTGGGGTGGGCGATGAGGGGCAGCCACAGAGCGGGGGGCATTTAGGACCCAGCGCCCTCCCTGTGGGGCATTACCACTGGCCGAGCTGCCCTGAACGGAGGGTCAGGTGGCTCCTGCCCGGCTGTCATCCTCCCTTACGCCCTGTCCCCTCCAGGCCGGGTGACTGCCCTCGGGTGCTGCTGGCCCCAGGCCTCCCTACCCCCATCCAAGCCTTGGGAAATGGCGCTTTTATCAAACTCTCCTCAACGAACCCAACTCAAGGTTCCCTTCTGTTTCCTGCTGGGGCGCTGACTCATCCTCCCGCCTGGCCCGTATGGAAATCACCTCTTAGGGGACAGAGATGAAAATCAAGATAAATAAAACACACTGCCTGTCAGTGACAAGCGCTGGGGGGGAAAATCAAAGCACTGAAGGGGCGGCTCTGGCTGGTGGGGGCTGGACGTGGCCAGAGGAGGCCTCTGCGGCCATGTCGGCCTTGACCTTTCTCTTCCATGTCTCCCTGAAGGGAGTGCTCCTGCCCAGGAAAGGCGTGCGTGTTTGAGAGAGGCCAGGAGGCCAGCGGGGCATGGTGGTTCCACCGTGTTGTTTCTGAGGTTGCAAAATATTGCATTATAAGGTTGTATCATGTACGCAATGTTTATTTACTTCTAAGAGAGAAAGAGAGTGAGAGAGTGCAGTCAGGGAAGCGACAGACGGCACCACACGGGGTTCAGCCTCTCCATCCGTGACATCAGGACCTGGGCCGAAGTCAGATGCTCAACCGGCGGAGCCCCCAGGTGCCCCATATCACACATGGCCTTGCGTCACGCGTGAGGCGGCTTCCGAGAGGGCTCGGACGGCCCCCTCCTCCCTCGCCGCCTCTGCCGTCGGGTGCGAACAGCGGGCTTAGCCCTGAGGTCAGTGTTCCTGCGCCTCTTTCCCTCCAGCCCCGTGATATATGCCCGCCGCCAGGAGGCTTCGGCTGGTCTACGGAGAGGCCTCTCTGAGCCAGAGGTTAATATATTAATGAAGACGGTGGCTGTTAGCCCACATTAAATAATGGCCCTGAATGATTGGAAGAAAAACATCCCCGTTGTCCCACAGAGGGACAGACGGGTCACTCTGCCAAGAGGACTCAAAAATATGACAACCTTTTATCCCTCTGCAGCCCGGACGCGCGTGTGTTCATTTCTACGCTGTGGCAAAAACACCCCTCGCGATGGTTCTGTGCTAAAAACACACTAAATCATCACGTTCATTATGTCGTAACGGCTCGCTGAGATTTTGTTGCTGATCTAGTTTAAACTTGGCATCTCCAGCTCATCCAGTATTTTATTTCTACTTAGGTCATATTAGTCAGTTGGGCAAAAGCAGTCATGTTTATTTATCTTAGTTTATTTTGGTCAAGTAGCAAATTATGACGGAATTATAGTAATTCCCTTATTTATATCTCTCTCTCACAATTACACACGGACTTGACATTTGAAGTGTGGTCTCGACGCGGTATAAAACTCACACTTCCACGGTGTCCCCTCCGCTATCCCGGAGAGGAGCTGACATGGCCCACAGCATTCTGGGTCCGTTTTCCCCTGAGCTCTCCCGTTCAGTGTTTCATTTGTGGCAGCACGCCCGTGTGCAGATAGGCTCAGAGAGGGTCATACACGGTATGCTGATGCACTTTCAGGTGAACACACGGGTGCCGGTGGGGTTGGGGGTGGGGCCCGGGGGGACTTGGCGTGGGCAGCTCCAGGGAGGGCCCCAGGGGCGTTTCCACCTCTCCAGGATGTTCAGGGTGGGGGAAGTTCAGATGCAACCCAAGCAGAGGGTCTTCCTTTCACTGCTGGAGCGTGTCCCCTTCTAGTTCTCGCTTGACGGGGTGCCAGCTCCTGCACAGCACAGCGGGTCCTACTGGCGGGAAACCGCTCACACTGCAGGGCCCAGACTGCCGGGTCGGGGCGGGGTGCACATGGAGCCCGGGCCTCACCAGAGTCATGGAAGGAGCAGGGCAGGCCAGGGCCATTAGCAGGGCCCAGAGCACAGGGTTGGGAGCACTCTGGCCTCACCAGGGGCGCCTTCAGGCCGCCTTTCGGGGGAGAGCCTGGACATGCCAGTCTGTAATCAGACGGGGCAAGCAGGGAGGCCACACGGAGGGGAGCGGACCCTCGTCACCAGACCACGCTGGGTGACTCTGGGCTTCAGGGCTGTCCCGCTGCTGTTAGCGTCCCTGGTCTGCGTTTCCAGTCCCGTCTGTCATCACGACTCTGCTGCCTGACAGCCAGCTTAGAGAGCCCGCTGTCCTTTCGGACGGTGGCCCGTGCTCCTGTGGCCGGAATACAGAGCCACCGAGAAGGTCACTGCTCCTGCTTCTGCCAAAGAGGAGATCACAAGCCACTTTCCACGCAGAATAAAACCTCGGATGTGTGTGCCCTGCGGAGGGACGGCATGTCAGGCAATGGTTTTTAAAAGCACAGACTGCAAACAGAGGAAGCCATCGGCTCGCAAGACACCTTCTTCGTAATCAGTGACGATGGCTTTCTGGGTTGGCAGCTCTCACTATTGCTACAGCAAGAGAAACGTAGGCAAGAGGAGTTTTTCCGTACGCACATGTAAGTGCTCATACATTTTCAATCCTGTTCAATCAAGCACTGAGTCCTGGGGATACAGTGCTGATAATGCCACTTTCAACGTGCTTTTCCCAAATCTGGTGTCAGCCTGCCACGTTGCTGCTCGGTTTCTTCGGACAAGCACCAGGGAGCATTTTACTACGCGGCCACATGTCTCCCCATCAGGGGACGCATCCAAACCGGATTCCATTCAGCCACTTTGGTTTCCCCGCTCTTACATATCATGGCCCCGAGTATCAAATGGTGTTACCGTCTCTGTTTCCATCATCAAAGATGATTTTGGGAATCGCGCGGAAAAGGCAGGCCTGTCGCGCCTGCCTACCCTGGGCTTCCGCTGTCTCCTTGCTGCCGCCCTCATCCCTGTCCGATGTTCCGAGCACTCCTTGGCCATGCTTGAGGAGTGCATCTGGAAGTGACCACGTTTTTTAGTTTTTCTTCTTTTGAGAACGTTTCTATTTCCCCTTCACTCTTCAAAGATAGCTTCACGGAGGATACAGGATTTGTGGCTAACAGCTCTTTTCTTCCGGAACCGCCTCGTGCCGCTCCCTTCCGGCCTCTGGCCTCGGAGGAGACACGCCAGCAGTGGAGTCGGGGCTCCTGCGCTGACACTCCGTGATCTCTCTGTCTGCTTTCAACACTTTTTCTTGGTCTCCAGTTTCCTGAGGATGCATCTTCGATGAGTTTTGGGGGCTCTATCCTCAGGTAAACTGTGCTTCTTGAATCTGTAGGTTTATGGGTTTACCAAATTTTTCAAGCTTCCAGCCAGTGTTGACTTGAATCGCTTTCAGCCCTGCCCTTTCCCCTCTCCTTCTGGGGCTCCGGTGACACGAATGTTGGATGTCTTGTTATGGTCCCATAGTCACTGAAACGGTTTGGGTTTCTGGGTACTTTCTCTCTGTTGTTGAGACGGTGTAAATTCCCCTGGTCTGTCCTCAAGTTCACTGCTTCTCTCTTTTGTCATTTCAACTGCACTAGGAACCTGCCCAGTGAGTTTTCTACTTTGGTTACTGTATGTTTTCAGTTCTATGATTGCCATTCTTTATTTACTATGCTTCTTTTTAGGTAAAAACCACCGCACCACATTTATTGTCATCTGGTAATAACGTAAAGGTAATCAAAACCATCTGAGCAAATGTTTTAGAGCTGCCTTCCCAATGAAGGGCATCTAGAAACACAAACTACCTGGGCCTCTCAAGAATTTCTCACTTCATGGATCCTTTCTAGTCGGAGGCACTTTGAGCAGGGGAACGTTCTCCCTGTTGACATGATTTCATCCAGCGTTTTCCTGACTTTCAGAACGAATCTCTTCTGCACCATCTGGGGTCAGGTGCTCATCAAAACCTACGCTCCACGGGCGCCTGGGGGCCCAGTCGGCGAAGCGTCTGACTCCATCTCCACTCCGGTTGTGATCTCATGGTTCGTGCGTTCAAGCCCCACATCAGGCTCTGTGCTGATGGCAGGGAACCTGCCTGGGATTCTCTCTCTCTCTCAATAAATAAATAGATACATACATACATAAAAAATAATCTAATGTTTGGAGATTCTGAGGTGCTATTTTTTCTCTGCTTCTTCTCTGGCACCAGTGGGGTTCCCACAGGTCCCTGCTGGTGCCTCCTGAGCCGGGGGAGGGACCAGCCTCAGGCCAAGCCGCCTGGCGCCTTTGGAGGCCTACAATGATTCTGGGGCCAGATGGTAGACTCCTCCCTCTGGAGCCCCGGGCCACCGGCCCTCTGGCTGGGGCAGGGCGAATGTCCCCAGGCCGCTTCTCGTCAGGGGCCAGCACTCTGCTGGTGCTGCTGGGTGGCCTGCTCTCCGTGTGTGGGGGGTGAGCCCACCTGGGCCACCTTCTGTTCAGGATGGTGGGTCACGGGACGCCTGGCAGGGGCCGGAGTTGGGACAAGGTCCCATTGCTCTGGGTCCTTGGCTCCTTTCTCCCCTCTCTACCTTTCGGAGTCCCCCCCCCCCCCCCCCCCCCCCCCCCCCCCGCCCCCCCCCCCCCCCCCCCCGCCTCTTTGGGTCTCTCGTAACCCAATCTGCTCTACCACAAGGTCCAATCTCAATTTTCTGTCTAGCATTCATCAGTCATTACCTAATATTTTCATTAATTGATTAGAATTATTAATTACGTTTGTGTCTCCCCTGGAGTGCGAGCTGAGGACAGCCGAGGTGGGGAAGCGCCGCTCTGTAGGTGCGCGGGGGTTCGTTTACGGACCGTGCGTGTGATGCCCAGTCCTCCAGCAGCGCGGAGTGCAGAGGACAGGGACGCTGCTGCCCCAAGGGGCGGAGGCCAAGAGGACACGAAGAGCGTGAGGGCAGGAGCCTCTGCCTGAGCCGGCCCCCCTCGCCCTGCAGAGCGCGCAGACCAACGTCCACTCCTAGGCTGGGGCGGCCAGCGCGAGCTGGAGTCTCCGGTCCCTTGCGGTCATCAGCACAGGAAGAACGTCCGAGCGGGGGTGTGGGGGTTTCTGCTCGGCTCCCGCCTGCCCCTGCTCGGAGGTGCCGAGCCCGGGCAAGTCCGGGCCGCTGGGCTCACTCAGCCGGCTGCTGGACCCTCGTGCTTCGAGGAAGCAGAAAGAAGCTCTTTGATGTCCCCGTGGCACTCCAACGAACCGATTCCTGTCCCCACCCGTGGCTGGTGACCCGGTGCAGCAGAAGCACAGTTGTGAGAGCCGTGAATCTAACGCCTTGCTCCGTCTGCTTTTGGGAAGAGAAAACCAAGTTGAATAAACCACTGCCAGCCAGCGGGGGCCTGTGCATCCTCGGGATGCCCTTGAACGATGCTGGGTTCCTGTTTTAGCCTGTGTGCCTAGCACAAGCCTATTTATTTTTGCCAACGAGACGGAAGTAGAAGATTGGGATTTTTACAGTGAGACATTCTGCGTTAGAAGCCAGCGGTCTAATTACTTCCAGGGATCAAAGACGCGCCCGCCTCCGCCTGCCACGCGCCTAAGACGGATTAGC
>NC_043701.1:1578394-1589796 GCF_006229205.1 Suricata suricatta
ACACGCGCTCACACACTTACCCAAAGGCAGCAGGCTGGGTAAGGTTCAAGGTCCCGGACTTTAACTTTTAAACCAACCAACTGAACACATCAGACCCCGTATTTCAGTGACCAAGTGGCAGGAGAGAGTGAGGAGAGGACAGCCGCCCAGTGGACGCAGACCGCGTAGGCGCTGCACGCTTGCTCCGCCCTCAGTGCCCACGAGACGACGCTCTTCCGCACCGCCACCGTGGCTCTGTGGTCTCACCGCCACCGTGGCTCTGTGGTCTCCGACCACATGAACCGTATTCCACAGGTAACGGAACTCCACCCCACACCGCCCGGCACGGGAGGCCACGTAAAGTCACACGACGTTAGACACTGTTGAGGCCTCTGCCACCTGCGCTCTCCCAGCCCCTCCCGGACACGGCACCCGACGCCACCGCCACCAGCGAGGTCTTCACAGCCTGAGGTCGCGGAGCAGAGCCGCACGATTCTGATAACGGGGCAGCCAACGGGGGGAGGCAGGCCGGACGACCGCGCAGATCGGCAGTTTTCACCATCCACATTTATCAAGGCGGCGACGGAAATGAAAACACCCGCGTCTCCTCGGATATACCGAAGCACGTTCGGCGGCACCTGATTCATAAATTGCGGGATGAATGTTTTCCACTGGCTGGCCTACCATAATTCACACAGATATGATTCCTTACCCCGAGAACACTCCCGCCGCGCGCATTATGGGCCTGTCAGGCCAGATTTATACGACGGAGGAGTCTGCAGGAGGCATTATTGATGGCAAATGGGAGATCCACCAGAAATTGGCAATCGGAAGCACTTCTGAAAAACCCCTTTTTCACTTGAAAGGGTTATAAATCTAAAAACAATTTTGAATTCACAAGCAATCCTTTTATGCAATAAGTTGATAGCAAATATAGTACAGAGGAGACACATAATTACCTTAAAATCTACCAGTTCGAAATGTATCAAAGCGCTTAAATTATAATTCAATTTTATAATGGTAAAATATGTAACAAATATTTTTTACTGTTGATTTTTCCCTGAGTCTCCCTTCTATCCTTGCATACATATAAAGAAAAAGTGGAACTATTTATAAACTTGTCTCCCAGACTGTCTCAGGAAGCTCCGGAAGTTTCTAGCTATATAAAAACGTCGATTTTGATGAGCAAGAGAAAGGCAAGTTTCCTCACACCTGTCAGTATCCGGAGCCAGCAATCTCTCGCTCCCAGGCAGGCCAGAGACGGTCTCCAGGGTCTCCCTTCGGAAGGAGTCCCGGGTGGACTGAAGGAAGCCAGGAGCTACGGAATCCAGACCCAGGCTTTCTAGTTGCCTATTAGAATTTTATTCTATTTATTTTTTAAATATTTATCTTATTTGTTTTGAGAGAGAGAGAGAGAGAGAGAGACAGCATGTGCATGTCCATGTGTGAACGGGGACGGGGCAGAGAGGGAGGAGAGAGAATGGACATGGGGCTGGATCCCATGAACTGTTATGAGTATGACCTGAGCCAAAATCAGGAGTCGGATGCTGAGCAGACTGAGCCACCCACAGGCCCTGCATGTCAGAATTTCAATTTGGCCAGCTCAGTGGGGGCACTTGGTATTTGTCTCTCTCAGTGTCTGTCTATATACATATATTTATGTCCACACCCCTAACCACCACTGGATCAATACCCACAGGGTATCAATGACTAGAACTACGTTTATAATCTCTATATCCACACATCTGTCTCTACTGGAGCATGTCTATCCGCATGTCCACACCCCACCCCCGTCCCGCATTCTCTTTCTCCTGGGTAGGCCCTGGGCCACAGCATGTGGGACGGAGGTCTGGGACCCAGAGTACTGCACATTTGCTGTGCTAGCCTGGCTGTGCGGTTTGCCTCCTTACATTTCTGTGTCCTCATCTGTTGAGAGGGGATCTTGGGGGGGGGGGGGGACTGTGAATTTAAATAACGGCGCACATGTGCTTTGTAGGCTACAAAAGACCCCACACAAGCCAGGTGCTGCTAGAGATCACTTTGGGAGGTGGTATTTTTTTTAAATTTTTCTTAGCATTTATTTATTTTTGAGAGACAGAGAGAGGCAGATCATGAACAGGGGAGGGGCAGAGAGAGAGGGACACACAGAATCAGAGCAGGCTCCAGGCTCTGAGCTAGATGTCAGCACAGAGCCCGATGTGGGGCTCGAACCCACGAACCATGGTATCATGACCTGAGCTGAAGTTGGATGCTTAACCGACTGAGCCCCCCAGTCGCCCTGGAAGGTGGTCTTAATGGAGGAGAAGCTCCCGTTTCAAGACCTATTTCCCCATGAAGCCTGCGGTTCACTCCCTTGCTCCCAGTGGGCGAATTGTGGGCATAAAGACAGAGGAGCGGGGCGCCTGGCCTGTGTGTGGGGCAAGACCCTCTCAGCCTCAGTTTCCTTCTCTGTAACTTCGTCTGCTGATTCCATTAGAAGACATCGCCCTTAGATCTGGGCTAAGCCCAACAGTGAGCAAAAATGAAGTGTAAGGATAAGCAGGGTAAGTAGTGTCCCCTTTGGTTCCAAACGTGCCTGTACTCTGACATGTGACAGGCTCCTGTGCTCACAGCCCGGGGGTCCCCGGGACAGCCCCCCAGCAGCCTGTGCAGCGTCACCTCCCCCTTGCTCTGTCTGGGTTCACGGAGCTGCCAGGCGGCCCACCCGGAGTCCCGCTCCCAGGACAGGCCGGTGGGGCGGGCCTGACAGCCAGGTGAAGGTGGGGTGGTGGGGGGCAGTCCAGGCCGCGCCAGCCCTCCTCCGGGGAGGACCCCACCCTCCAGCCCAGGCCCCCGCGCACACGCCTCCGCCACAGGCAGCACGTTCCAGACTTGTGTGTGTGGTTCTTGTGCCGAATTTGTAAGCCTGCAGCTTGGAGAGCGTTTTGTCTCGTTGGCAGGTTTCTGGATGAGGTGAGCGAAGCCGGCACTTGCGGGGTCTGTGACTGTCAGTGACCTCTGAGCCTCGGTCTACAAGGCTGCAGGAGTGCGGACAGAGACGCTGGGGCCTGGCCCTGCCCTGGGGGACACACACACACACACACACACACACAGGATGTGCGGCAGCAAGGACTTGCGTTGTGGCAGCGTCACATTCAAACCCAGGACTGCAGGGGCCCCGGCTGACGCTCGGCCCTGTGCTGCGCTGCGCTTCGAAGGCCGAGAAACCTCCCCGGGAACAAAGCGCGACCTAGCAAGACCCGCGAGGGTGGAGTAGCATCTCCGTCACCTCAGACTGCGGCGGCTTCTCACAAAACCCAACATGTCCCCGAGGACAGATGACAGCCGAGTGGGGTTCCCCCCCCCCCGGGCGGACCCGCGCGTCCTGCTGGCCCTGCGGAGCCCGGAGCGAGCACCATGGGGAGCACGTCTCCCCGGTGAAGTTTCTGCCGGGACACCAAGTGAGCTGACTTCCTGCACGGAGGGATTTCATGAGCTCGCCTGACGACGGGGTTAAGCGCACGCTGGGGAAGGGGCGGCGGCCTGCGGAGGCGGCCGCAGCTCGGAGCCCCGTAAGGTAACCAGGGCGTTTCCGATGGCGCTCAGGCGCCCAGACCGCCTTCCCCTGTCCTCAAGGGAGGTGTGGCACAGGGGCCTGCTTCATGCCCGGGCCGCGCCATGGCCAAAGGCTGGGAGCTGGGTCTTGCACAAGGACTACTCAGCACCACGGTGATCCTGGGTCCTGCTCCTGCCGCCCCCCTCCCTCCAGGGCCGCGTCCCCAATCACGAGGCCTGAGCTCTCCAGGGGCCGAGTTGCAGGTCGGGAGAGTCTGGACTGATCCCTCCCTCCTGCGCGTAGCTGACCTCATTGACCCTGGAGGGCCTGTCCCGGGCCTTGGGAGGCCTGGATGAGGCCTGCATTTCCTGGGGTGAATCCCCCCAGGTCCCGACAGGCAGAGTCCCTCCCCAGGCCCGGTGGCGAGTGAAGACTCAACATGTGACCGATTCCCTTGCCAGCCAGCTGTGGCTCTGTCCCGCCCAGGCCCCCCTGGGAGCCCCTCGCTGCAATGGAGCCTGGGCCCACTGCAGCCTTTCCCAAAATTTTCTGGGCTGCCTTGGCTTCATCTGGAGCAAACCAGAGGGGGCGTCCACCAGGGGCCCACTCGCCTCGGAGACGTGCACAAGTGTGCAAAAGATATACGCACAAGGATAGATGACACAGCATCGTTTAAGCAAGACTGGAAAATAGAAAACCAAGGAGCCTCAATGTCTGTCCATATAAGACTAGATCAATAAGCGAAAACACTGCTAGTCCGGCTGCTGATGCAGCTGCGGAAGGAACGAACAGAGCTGCGTGTAGTGACGTGGGACATAACTGCCACATGCAGTCAAATAAACGTGTCACGTGGCAAAACAGAGCTCAGCTGCGTCATAAACACTTCTGTGTGCGTAGTGGGAACGTGGAGACCCTCACCCCTCACCCCTTCTTGCCAGGATGCATCCAGAGAACGGATCTGAGGGACAGGGAGAGGGGTCAACTTCTCCAGTATACTTTCCTCATTGTTTCCTTCTCTATCCTTCCACAGAACAATTACAAATCTATCATAAAAAGTGTAAGGTCGGCATCCCGTTCCCTGAGCACTTAACTGTCTCTCCTCAAGCCCTTTACGAGCTGGCTCTCCAAGCAGGATACTTCTCAGACGAGTGTCTGTCTGCACCTTGGCTTTGGGCCCTGGCAGGGCCGCAGAGCCGGGGAGCGCTTCCCCATCTCCTCGCCGGCTGCTGTCTCCTCGGGGCAGGGGCCGCTGCGGCCCGCAGGCATTCCTAACAAGGACTCTGCGCCGTCTGAGCACACACCCCGCCCTCCCGGGTCCTCCCCTTCGGGCATCGGCCTGCCGAGTCCTCCGCGGTCTCTGCCCCTGCACCCCGTCGGCCCAGGCCCTTCTCCCTCCTGCCACTTTGCTCTCTGCCATTGAATGTACACCCTGGTGAGAAAGCTCGCCTCCTCAAAGGATCTGAATCAGAGATCAGGCACAGGGCAGACCTTCATTTTTTATTTATTTAAAAAATTTTTTTAAATTCATTTTTGAGAGACAGAGAAAGACAGCGCGAGCAGGGGAGGGTCAGAGAGAGAGGGAGACACAGAATCCGAAACAGGCTCCAGGCTCTGAGCTGTCAGCACAGAGCCTGACACGGGGCTCGTACCCATGAACTGTGAGATCATGACCTGAGCTGAAGCCAGATGCTCAACCGACTGAGCCCCCCAGGTACCCCCAGGGAAGAGCTTTACAGAGGTCTTCCAGGCCTGTTATCTGGGAGTCTGGGGGGGTCCTGCCTTACCGGGGCGTCTGATACATCGCTGCGCAATGGGTGAACTAAGGCTGATTCTCACAGGTCGCTAACTCCTCACACCCCGTCTCTCATCTCTGGCACGAGCAGCCTGCTCCTCTGTCCTCACGTCAGCGAGAGTCAGCAGGGCCAGCGAAAACCACGTGACACACCCAAGCCGGAGCCTTGTGAAAATCAGAAGCCGTCACCACGGGCTGGAGGGCAAGTCGAGGAGGGGATGCTATTTTTATCTGTGGGCTTGGATTTCCAGGGGTTCCCTGCAATCCCCGCCCCCGTGAGTCCCAGGTCCCACATGCCTCAGGTCCTCTGGTCGGGTTATGTGGCTACACAATTTCTTGGCAAATTAAAGTTCCTCTCTTTCATTTTAAGCTTTTTGTCTTTAATCCCTTGTGCAGGACGACAAGTTTGCCATGAATTTCTTTGAACTTTGTGAATCGTTCGTAGGTATGTAACCTGGTATGTAAATGTCAGTGCAGTCCATGCTCAGATCCCGGTTTTCCAGGGGACAGTGGTGACAGCTCACGTTGGGGTGTCCTGCGCTTCACGCATGTGTCACCAGCCACAGCAGCCACACCGGCTGAGCGTCTTCCTTATTCCCAGCTTACTTGTGGACGAGAGAGCAGAGGCACAAGGCAGGCTGGCCACCTGCCAGAAGCCATGCAGCCAAGACGTGGGGACGTGCCTTCCTGATCCGGCTCTCCGGTTTCTGAGGCTGCTCCTAACGCTGTCCTGTCCAGCTTGCAAGGTCAGCCACCGATGCTCACACAGGCTGGCCATAGCTGCCCAGGGGACTGGAGGGCGAGGCCAGGGGGCCGCTGAGCACAGGGGGCGGTTCGATGCCGGGTCTGGAACTGTAGGGTCGCTGAGTCTGACGCCCAAACTGGAGCTCTGGGCTGCCTAAGAAGTGCCATGCCCTTCCTCACCCATCCTGCTCGCCCCTGGTGACTGTCCCCGGGCCTGCCCACCCCCTGAGAACTATGGGTGGCTGTGTCCACTCCAGCCCGCCCCCTGAGAACTATGTCCACCCCTGCCCAACTTGCAGTGTCTGCATCCACCTCGACAGCACCCGAGTGTCTGTGTTCATTCCTGCCTGCCCCCTGGTGACTCAGGCCATGCCCCTGCCCGCCCCTGGTGACTGTGTCCACCCCTGCCCACCCTGCCCACCCCTTTTCTCACCAAGGATCTCAAACACTACATTCTTCCCTCGAGGATGACCTGCTGTTTACTCCCCTGAGAAAGGCGGGCCATCAGAAGAGAACTCAGCCGTGCTTCTGTTAGGGGCTGAATTGTGTCCCCCCCCCCAAATTCACATGTTGACCTCCTGACCTCAGGACCTCAGAATGTGACTGTATTTGGGATGGGGTCCTCAAAGAAGTGAGTAGGTTAAAATGAGGTCATGGGAGGGCCCCAGTTCAGTGTGACCAGTGTCCCCCATTAGCCGGGAGAGCAGGACAGACAGAGGGATGCCCCATGAGGACACGGAGAGGACAGGTGACCACACGTCAAGGAGAGGGCCTTCGAGACAAGCAGCCCGGCACCTTCGGGTCAGACTTGCAGCCTCCAGGGCACAGAGAGATCAGGATTGCGCTAATCCGCCCAGGTGGGGCTCTCTGTCATGCAGCTCCAGGCCAATCAACTCCCGCGACATCTGTCCCCTCTCTGCACCCGGCCTTGTGCGCTTGCTGCCACTCATGTGAGAGGGAACAATGAATTCTTTTGACCCTTTAGACAACCAGCAGGGGCGCCTGGGTGGCTCAGGTGGTTAAGCGTCCTACTTTGGCTCAGGTCATGATCGCCGGGTTCATGAGTTCGAGCCTCGCATCAGGCTCCGTGCTGACAGCTCAGAGCCTGGAGCCGCTTCGGATTCTGTGTCTCTCTCGGACCCTCCCCCACTCACGCTCTGTCTCTCAAAAATCAATAAACATTAAAAAATAAATAAATAAAAAATAAAACCAGCAAATACACAAACCACTGGTGAGTTCTGATCAGTGTGACATAACGGAGGCTTCTGACGCTCACCGTACTCTCAGGGGTTTAGAACTGTTTCCTGCTGTCCCTGGAGGAGCCCTCCACCTCCCCAGACACCTGGGGCGGTCGGCCGGCAGGTGAGTGTCATTCTCCTAGGTTTCCATCAAATGACACCAACTTTGATCAGCAGCTGTCTGACGGTAGTTCGCAGTACGGGAACCTTCCCTTTAAGCGCTTCCCCAAACTCTGCCAGCTCCCGGGGGTGCTGGAGCTAATCCTGCTCTACACGGGGGAGGAAAGAGGGTTCTGATCGGCATCACTTGCTGATGTCCATGGTGTAGACGCTCCCACCGGGTGGTCCCGGCTGCCTGTGTGAGGTCACTGCAGGAGAGCTTGCGGCTGTAGATTTAAGTAACCTTCGGAGCCCAGAGGATGGTCAAGTGTGATAAAAGAATTAGGACGTGGAGGACTTGGAGTTTTGCTACCTTTCGAAAATATAATTTAATTGGGGCCCCTGGGTGGCTCGGTCAGCTGATGGCCGATTCTTGGTTTCGGCTCAGATCACGATCTCAGGGTCCTGGGATCGAGCCCCGTGTTGTGCTCTGTGCTGACAAGTGTGAAGCCCACTTGGGATTCTCCCTCTCCCTCTCTGCCCCTCTCCCCTCTTGCACTCTCCTGTCTCTCTCAGAAAATTTAATTGAGTGTAAGTTTAAATAATTTAACTTGAAATAATGGCTGCGTTTAACAAACGACTAAAAACTAACAACCAGTGTTTGAGAGCTGGTCTCTAGCACACCACGAGCTGCTTATCATCTAGCAAAACCCTAAAGGCCATGTGTTTCTTCCAAGAGTCTAAATTTTACACATTGGTTATATTGGGTCATCAGGGAATTTTGAATTTGGACCAAATAATTCCTTTCGGCCGAACCGTATCGGAGGCCCCATCTGCGTTACAAGAACCGTCTATCCTACGAAGCAGAGACTCCGCCCCATGGAAGAAGCTGGAAATATCACACACTCACTTCCTCTGCAGCCAGGCGCAGGCACGGGCACATGGCCCAGGCTCTGCCAACTGGAGCACCCGCTGCTGGGATGTGAAGGGGGTCCCTGCGGGGTCCATAGTGCAAATGGCAACTTGGGTCCAGATCCAACGAGCCTTAGCAATGAGCACAACCCTCTGTCCGCAGCCTCCGCACACCTCCCGCCGTTCTCTTCTCCGACCCTCCTTCCTGGAAGCTTATCCCTCACCCCCTCCCTCTGTAGTCCTACTACATGTGGTGTCCCTGAATAGTATCTGGTTTTGCATGGGTTGGAACTTCATATAAATTCACATAAATGGAAGCACACTGTGTGTTTTGTTCTGACTTTCTTTTGCTCGTCACTGTTTCAGAGACTCGTCCAGACCGCTGCTTGCAGCCGTCATCTGTCAATTCTTCACCCCATCGTGTTATTCCATTGCATGAACACATCACGGCTTCCTAACCTTTCCCGCTGCGGAGGGAGAGCTGAGCTGTTTCTAGACTTTTCCTCGTGCATCTTTTGCTTATTTGGCTATGGGAAAAGAACCTCTGTCTCGGACCGAGGCTGGAAGGAATACAAGTTATGTCTGAACGTTGCTTGGCATGGTTTCGTGCAGGGCATACAGCCGTTAAAAAACTTGGTCTCTGTCCCTTTGTATCTCAAAACTTTGGTCTCACTGTGGCCACGAGAATCAAAGCAAGGCTTAAGAAAGTGACAGGAATTATCTGGAATGTCAGCAGTTTCAAAGACATGACAAGGCAGTGACAGCACAGTGCAGAGTGCCGAGCAGTGCCTCCAGTCACGGCCATCTGAACCATAACGCTGGAAACACTAGACGCCACACAATTATTTAGCTCGGTAAGGAAATCTGAAGAAGTCTTGAAGTGTGAGAAGTCTCTGGGAAATTTCTTGGGGCAGCCAACCTACTGACCAGTGCTTTTTAGGTGTCTACTTTGTACAAGGCCTCCTCTTAGGTACTGAAGGCAGCACACAGACATTTACAAGAAAGATGCCCTAGGCGTTGGTTGACACAAACCCCAGGACCTGTGGGCTGAGGGTCAAATGAATGGTCAGGAATACAGCTTCTGTCAGTTTTCTGTTTCACCCCTGGATTGTAAGCTCTGTGGGAGCAGGGACTGAAGCAATCTTTTTTCCCCCCACGAGGAGACTGCGATTGTCCAGAAAGACTTTGTGGAGAAGGATGGTCTTGGTGAGAGCACTGAAGGGAGGCAGCGCCGATTCTGAACAGGAGGAAAGAGGATAGGGAACAGGTAACGGGGCTGGGCAGTGGCATTGGGGTTGGAGGGAGGCGGGAGCCAGGCTGCAGCAGAGCTGTTCAGCGAATGAAGTGGGGAGGATGTCTGGGAGGGTGGGGTGGGGCACAAAAGTCAGGCCTTGAATGCCACGTTAAGGAGTTTAGTTTTATTTTGTAGTTAGTGAGAGTAGGTGCATTGTAGTGCTTTGAGCTGGGGGGCGGGGGAGGGGACAGTGTTTTGGGGAGATTTATATTCTAGAGGGTTGTAGAAAAGAGAGGCAGATAGGGTGACAGACATAACCGGGTCCCTATTGCCAGCTTAGTTGGGGCTCATTTGCAAAGTGGCAGTTGGAGGGTGCCAAGGGGTGGTGGGAAGGGACAAGCCTCAGGGCACAAGTGCTTTTCGGGAGCCTCATATTTTCTTCTGACGTTTGGGAAAAAGCAAGTCATATGTTGAGGCCTAGGTTCAAGGGAGTGAAAAATAAACACACTTCTTGATGGAAAGAGGGGCAAAGCCACAAGCAAAGGGGTGAATGTACGGGGAAGAGTGAGCTTCTGGCCGTTTTTGAAGTCTCCTGCCCCAGGCCAAGGGCAGAAGAAAACAGAAGGTCTAGATGCTTGGAGAGCTGGGTTAGAAAGAGCAGAAATGCAAGCATCCGCTTCTGGAACACATCTAAATGCCAGGTACCTTAAAATGTCATCTGCTTACCTTCTGGTTTGGAGAGATTAATCTAGAAATTATGCAGATCACTTCAGGCAGGTGTTTACCCCAGGTCTCAGAGCCTGGGTGTCTAGAAAAACAGACTTAGATAAACTTTGTCCTTCCCTGGTTCTTTTGGGCCCTGGGCCATTTCCAAAATAAGAGTGAGCGCTGCATGTAACTGATTGGAAGCACTCCTGGATGCGCGTCAGCCTGTGTCAGCGGGAGAACCCTCTCAGAACAAACCCCACGCCCTACCGACAATTTACAGCACAGTGCATCACGGGCACAGTATAGGCGGCTGGCAAGCTTTCTGCAGGCCATAAAAAAAAAGTTTTTGGGTCATGACAAAAATTTTAACTCAAAGTTGCAAAAGATACTGAAAAACCTGAATCATATACGTCATTAAAATAATTCGAAAGCAATTTCCAGATTTTCCTGCTTCCTTAGAATTCTCAGAGATGCCAAGAAGATAGCAATTCAAATGACTTCTTTATAACCAAATAAATCCAAAAGTAAAATGACTAGTATTCCTTCACACTCAGCTTCATGGCAAAAATCCCAAAAAAGATACTTACTGTAGACTGAGGATGAATACTGTGTTTGCTATGTTTGGAGGTTCCTAAAATAAACGTGCTGCTGAGGGTGTCGGGAAGGTCGTAAGACAAAGCCCAGGGACAGGGAGGGCTCTACGGATTGGGCGAGGGCCTTCGGTTCAAGGCTATCTACGTCCTCCAGGTGGGGAAGCCCGAACCTCCCGCAGCCCAAGCCCTTTATCACATCCACACAAGCCAAGTTTCCAGGGTTCCGCCCCAAATGTGTCCTGAAGCAACTCCCTGCCGGCCTTTTACCTGCTTTAGCAGAGCGCGAGTCTCCGCGGGAGACGTTCAGCTTGACTGTGCCCAGGTGCTGTGCAGGCTGGGTGCCGGGTGCTGAGGGCCAAGTGCCAAGGACCGGGCGCTGGGTGCCGGGTGAAGACACTAACAGGAGTTGCGACGCTGATTATCCTCTGCGGGGAACAAGTGTACGGAGACTGTGGCCGGCCGCCCACGTGTCACTCAACTTTAAAGGAGGAGGAACCCGCTTCCGCACTCCCACCCGCACCGCGGCCGCGCTGGGCTCCGGACTGGTCCAGGCGGCCGAGCGCCGGCC
>NC_043701.1:1589896-1631888 GCF_006229205.1 Suricata suricatta
GCTCCGCCGCGAGCGCAGACAGGTGTGCGGGCAGGTGCCTGTGCGGCCGCGTCCCGGCCCCGCGTGCGCTCCGCCACACGCCTTTCGTGGTGCGGGGACCCCGGCGACCGAGGCCCATGCGGGCCCGAGCCCGCGTCCATTGTGCTCAGCGGGCAACTTCTGCTGGCGGGCGCCCTATTTTGGGACCAGGAAGCGGGCTTGGCCTCAGAAAGGTGCTTTGATGTGTCTCCCTTTGCGTCGCGCGCCGGCGCACGTCCGGAGGTGCCCGTGTTTTCGCTGCGGCCACACGTCGGGCTTCGGGAGCCGGCTCACGCCTTCCTGCCCCGACGAACTTCTCCCGCATTGCTCGGGGGCGGAGGAATTCTGGTTTAGGATTGCCTGGCTTGTGTCCTTACTGATCTTGAAAACTGAGAACCGCTTTGCCAAGTCATAACTCGGAGTAAAGAGCGTTCGTTCCTAGTGCTGCTGGTGTGTGACTGCAACGCAACTGATTGTGTTTTATTTTATTTTAAGTTATTGATTTACCTTTGAGAAAGAGCAGGGGAGGGGCAGAGAGAGAGGGAGACAGAGAGTCTCAAGCAGGCCCCGTGCTCCGTCAGCGCAGAGCCCGACGCGGGGCTCGAACTCTCAGCCACGCCCTGAGCCGGAACCTGGAGTCTGGCGCCCCTGTCTTACTTTTCACGGGCGCGTCAGTAGTTTCCGGGGTTGGGCTGCAGATGCTCGTGGTGATGTTTTCCGTGAGCGTGTGCGCGCGCTTCCGTTAGGGCCGTGCTGGGGGGACCGCAGGGAGGGGCTGTGCGCGGGTCGCTAGTGGGCACCTTCCTGCCTGCGCCACCGTGCTTCCGCCACCTCCCACCCCAGCCCCGGGACGGGTGCGGCTGCCTCTCAGCCGAACGGGCACTTAGTGTGTTCTGTCCTTTTTAAGTTGACGCCATTGGAGTAAGTGTCGTAATACAACGGATTGTATTTGCATTTGCATTTCCCTAATGATTTCGTGAGTTTCAATATCTTTTCATGTGTTTATGATTATTTGGAACTCTTGTGAAGTCTTCGAGTCTTTTCTTCATTTTTTTAAAGTCTTTATTTATGTTTTGGTGGGGGAGGAGCAGAGAGAGAGGGAGACACAGAATCTGAACCAGGTCTAGGCGCTGCGCTGTCGGCACAGACCAGATGCGGGGTTCGAACTCATGAACCGTGAGATCATGACCTGAGACGAAAACCAGATGCTTAACCGACTGAGCCACCCTGGCGCCCTGTCTTTTCCTCATTTTTAAAAAAAGTTTATTCATTTATTTTGAGAGAATGTGTGCACAAGTGGGGGTTGGGGGCAGAGAGAGAGGGAGAGAGAGAATCCGAAACAGGCTCTCTGCTGTCAGCACAGAACCTGATGTGAAACCCATGAACTGTGAGATCCTGACCTGAGCCAAAGTCTGTCACACGCTTAACCAGTTGAGCCACCCAGATGCCCCCACCCAACATATATATATGTGTGTGTATTTATTTTTGAGGAGGGGGAAGGGCAGAGAGAGAGAGGGAGACACTGAATCCCAAGCAGGCCTCAGGCTCCCAGCTGTTCGCACAGAGTCCATTGCAGGGCTCCAACCCACAAACGCTGAGATCATGACCTGAGCCAAAGATGGACGCAACGGACTGAGTCACCAGGTGCCCCTTCCCTAGTGCGTATATGTGTATACATATACATATATATGTATGTATTGCAACTTTTTTTCCTTTTGTGGGTGCTTTGATACTCAGTGATCTCTTCTGGTGAGCAGAAATTCCTAAATTTAATACCGAATTTTTTTCTGTTGTAGTCAGTACTTTTTAAGTCCTGTTTAAGAACTCTTTGCCCACTCCAAGGTTAGGAGGATGTTCTCTTGTGTTTTCTCTAAATGCTTTATTGATTTACTCTTCCCATTTAGATCCATAGTTTACCCGGAACTTACTTTTCGTGTGTGTTTTGAGGTAGGAGTCTTTTTTTCTCCCCCCACATGGATGTCTAGTCACCGTACCATTTATGACCTTTGTCATGAATTAGGTAACTGTAGTCGTGGGGTTTAATATTGCCCTCTATGCTGTTGCATTGATCTCTTTTTGTTTTTGGCTTTACTTTTTAATTAGATATTCTGTCATTTGGATTGATAAAGGGACCCATGTGATAGTAGCCAGGAGCTTTATTACCTTTGTCTGCTACTCTGGAAACCGCTCTGTTCTGGTGCCGAGTTTCATGTTCCCTCCTTGTGCCCCTGCACAGCCCCACTCCCTCTGCGGCGGCCCGGCTGGTGCGTGCCCTCCACCCTCTGCGGAGGCAGCGCCGCCGGGGCGAGTGCTCGGGCTCTCCGGTCTTGGGTGTTCTAGTGGATGGAAGTAGGGGAGTTTTCTCTAGGACTTGTTCCCAGTTCTTTCAGCTATTTAACTCGTTTTGGTTTTGCCATGTACTGCTGTAATTTTTACTTTTTTTTGTGATAAAATATACATAGGCTACGACTTACTTATTTTAGGTGTCCAGTTCAGCATCATTAAGTGCGTTCACGTTGTTGTGCAGCCATCACCACTGTCCATCATTCCAGACTGACCCTGGCCCCCTGAGTCATGAACCCTCCATTTCTTTCTCCTCCCGGCTCCTGGTGCCCACCCGTCTTTCTGCCTCTGTGAGTTTGAGTCTTCCAGGGGCGTCCTGTAAGTGGAATCATACGGCTCTAATTTCACTTGCATAATGTTTTCAAGTTTCATCGTCTCGGAGCGTGTGTCAGATTGCTTTTCCTTTTTAGCATTGGAGAACATTCATTTGTATGAGCATATGACAACTTCTCGGTTCGTTCTACCGTGGACATTTGGGGTGTTTCCTGACTTTTATAAGTAGTGCTGCTATGAACACGGGTGTACAAATACCTCTTTGAGAGCCTGCTTTCAGTTCTTTTAGCTGTGCGCACACCCACAAGTGGAATTGTGGGGTCCTGTGGCAATTCTGTTTAATTATTTGAGGAACCGCCACACTGTTTTCCACAGCGGCTGCACCATTTCACATTCCCGTCAGCAGTGCTCTAGGATTCCGTTTTTTAAAGTTTACTTATTTATTTTGATAGAAAGAGAATGAGAATGAGTGAGTGAGGGGCAGAGAAAGGGAGAGAGAATCCCAAGCAGGCTCCATGGTGTCAGTGGAGAGCCCAACATGAGGTTCAAACTCATGAGCCATGAGATCATACATGACCGGAGCCGAAGTCAGGAGTTGGATGCTTAACGGACTGAGCTACCCAGGTGCCCCTCCAGGGTTTCCTTTTCTCCATGTTCTCACTAATACGTGTTGTTTTCTGTTTTTTTTTTTTTTTTAATAATTATCCTAATGGATGTGCAGTGGTATATCATCATGGTTTTTATTTGCATTTTCCTGATGATAAATGATGTTGAGCATTATTTCATGTGCTTCCTGGCCGTTTGTATATCTTCTTTGGAGAAATATCTATTTGAGTCCTTTGCTCATTTTTCAGTTGGGTTCTTTTGTTGTTGAGTTTTGGGAGTTTTTTGTTTTGTTTTGAGAGAGAAAGAGCAAGTGGTGAGAGGGACGGAGGGGTAGGGGAGAGAACCTTAACTAGGCTCCAGGTTCAGCGCGGAGCCAGAGGTGGGGATTGATCCCACAACTCTGGGATCGTGACCTGACCCGAAATCGAGAGTCTGTCACTCAACCTACTGAGCACCCCCCCCGCCCCGGCAACCTGAGTTTTAGCACTTTATATGTTCTGGATAGTAATCCCTTATGAAGAATGAGATTTGCAAATGTTTTCTCCCTTTCTGTGGCTTGTCTTTTTATTCTTGATAGTGTTCTTTGCACAAAAGTTAATTTTGATGAAGTTCGATTTATCCATTTTTTTCTTTTTTTTTGCCTGTGCTTTTGGTGTTGCATTGGAGAAATCATCACCAAATCCAATGTCATGAAGATTTCCACCTATGTTTTCTCCTCAAAGTTTTCTGGTTTAACTCTTACATTTGGGATCTTTGATTTTTAAGTGAGTTTTTGCATGTTGTGTAGTGTTTAACTTTTAAATGCTTATGTAATAATCCGGTTTTGTCTTTAGTATTATGAATACCTCAGAGTTCTTTTGTCAATACTTTACTGAGTACATTGGATTTTAGCTATTAATCAGGTGGTAATGATCTATTTTCTTGCTTTGGCTTTGTTGTTTGTTTCCCCTTTTTCTTTGAAATTCATGTGGCAGAATTGGGTTAATTATAAACCTTGGTGTATGTGCAGGTTTTTCATCTGTTCATATATGACCTGACTTTGATTAACTTATTTTTAAATCATATGCATCCCTGAACCATTACCCAGGATATTGAAACGTTGGCTCTCGCTTATTAAATACCCAGCAGGCGAACTGAAATATGGACAATGATTTTTATGTATCTGTTCATTATACGTGTCGTAGTTGCACAGTGTCGTTTGTCCTTCGGTGCGTCTGTTGTTTGGATGGATTTACTTAGATAATATCTTCAAAATGGTTTTCTTACATCGATGCCACTTGTACCGATAGACCTTTACTTTAAGATGGTCACAGACTAATACATAACTGTACCAAAAAGTCCCCTAATCCCTTCACTAATTTAATGATAAGTAGCATTTATTGAGTGCTTGTCAGGTATCTTATTTGAGTCTCATAATGAGCCTATGAAGTAGGCATTTCACAGCCTGTGGCGAGAGCGGCGCAGTCAGTGGGCGATGAACTAGAGCTGGAGTCCAGAGGCGGACCTCACAGCCTGTGCTGCGTCTCCAGTCCGATAAAGTTTAACCTCCACCATACCAGAGTTCTGTGGGGTCCGACTACATTGGTTACATACAATGCTTATTTTAAGGCTAATGAAAGGACCATGGAGAGACTATGAAACTAGCTGGCAAGGAGTTTTGAGGAATGGCTGTGCAATTTAAATTCTTACTTATTCTGGCTGTGGCTTAAACTCCCTCGCTTGGCTGTAGTATTTTTGGGAACAGTTCTGGTCTGACTAGGACTTTTACAACAGTAGAGATTTTAGGACTCACTAATTTACTTGGCTTTCTTTTGGCCAAATGGCGCGGGAATATAATGGAGATGCCAGGAATCATTCGCTCTACTCTTCCCTCGGTGCGTTTACCTCCTTTTTCTCTCAGGGTTTTGCCTACATTTCCGTAGTTTACTCCTTGTGCCGCAGATAAAAACTTCAGCTCTTCCCTCTTGAGAATAGGGGTTGGGCAGCAGATGGGAGCCCGTCAATAATCTTGTATGTAAATTTGGAATGCAGCTGTCTGGGAGTCTTTTCTGAGCTTTTCCCCGGCCCTCCGGCCGAGGACCGCCAGGAGGATGTAGCTGGATAGGTCGGGTTGATGGCATGTTGCAGTGAGGGGAAGTGCAAACCGCTGGGAGCCGTCCAGATGTTTCCATAAGAGGGTATTAGAAAGGAACTTTTAAAAATAGGATTTGTGCCTGTGTTGGGTGATTTGGAAAGAGTTTTCGAAAGTGGGGCTTTGATCTGTATTGGATGCTGTTAGGAAGCAGAGACAGTTTTATTAATGAGTATTTTAATTTTGTCTAGAAGTCAGGAAGACAGGGTGAGGCTGAAACTGTAGCAAGTCATTCGTACGAGCCACGATGGGAAGATATTTGGTCATTTTTATGGTTTGGATGGTGTTCATGTTTCTTGTCTTTGTTCAGTCATGATTACAGAGTGGTATTGTTTATTCTTTGTCCCTTATGGTCATAGAATGCCCTTCTGTGATGTTGATGTTCTACGAAGTTGTTCATTTTCAAGAGAAGGATCATTGAGGCCTTGCTGTGAGTACCTTGCTCCGAGCTGCTGGCCAGTTTGTAGCAACAACAAGGCCTCCCTGATAGCAGCAGGCCAGCTCCCGACGTCCGGGGCTGCCTTTTCTTGCTCAGTGTGGTCCATGCGGTCTCGTAGTGACTGCGGTAACAGGTGCAAGGCCAGTCCCATAGCAGTTTTATGACCTAGGTGAGCAGAAAGGAATGGGATAGAGGTAGAGAGGATTCTTTGTATTTGATTTTGCTAAACTGGGGTAAATGACCTTCCCCTGGTCGGTGGTACAGTAGCCCGTGGAGATGGTCCTGTTTTAGTCTCTGGAAGCTGTATGTTACCAGACACACAGGAGCGACTTAGCAGATGCAACTAGGTTAAGGGAGAGATGGGCCTAGGTTATCTGGGTGAGTGCAGTGCAATCACAAGGTTCATTGTAAGAGGGAGGCAGGAGCGTTGGAGTCCAAGAAGGAGATGTGACAACAAGCAGAGGACAGAGCGAAGGACTTTGAAGATGGAAGAAGGGCCATGAGTCAAGGAGAGTAAATGTCTTCAGAATCTGGAAAAGTCGTGGAAACGGATCCTCCCTAGAGTCCCCAGAAGGAATTAGCCTTGCTGATGCCTTGATTTTAGCCTAGTGATACCCATGTCGGATTTGTGACTTTAGAACTATAAAGTTAAGTCACAAAGTTTGTGGTAATTGGTAAGTGGAGCCACTCTGACTCCTGCATCAGGAGGCTTTGACCTTCGTTGCTCTCCTTGTGAGCATACCGCACCTCTGCCTAGTTTCGTACTTAGGGTTGATGGAGACTGAGGCATTTCTAATTACATGTGAGATACTTTTTCCTTTCTTTTTATTCTTTCCATCTTAAGTGATCATTGGAAGTATAATTTCTGAGAGGTGTAGGTATTCTCAGAATGTCATATCATTTCAGCACGATTTCTAGTGTTAGTTTTCCTTTTGTTTCCAAGCTAACATTACACAGTAGGATAGAACGTAAAATCTCTAGAGCTGTATGCTTTTGTTTTATTCTGCCGGGTGCCTGTAGAAGACAATTGTAGGTATTTACTCATGATATCCAAATATGGTGGTGTAGGTTAATTTTCTGAAAACCTTGGGTTTTAGAATAATTCATAAACTTTTTAAAATGTATATTTATTTTTGAGAGAGAGAGGGAGGGAGAGAGAGCGAGCGAGCAGGGGAGGGGCAGAAAGAGGAGACACAGAATTGAAATAGAGTCCAGGCTCCAGGCTCCAGGCTGTGGAGAGTCTGACATGGGGCTCAAACTCATAAACTGTGAGATCATGGCCTGAGCCGAAGTCCGATGCTTAACCAACTGAGCCATCCAGGTGCCCCAGTAATAGGATAATTCAAAGAACTTAAGGCATTATAAGAAAAAATGGACATGAGGTGATAAAGTTCAGAATTTATCTTCAAAAGCCCTTGTAAATATTTTAACACGTAAGATGAAACAATTTGGAAATGGCACACGATAAAGATAATGAATTCTGATTTTACACTATTAATGTCTGTATATTAGAATCTTCAGACTCTCCTTCCCTAGAATTTCAGTGGGATCCTTGTTAACACGTTTTGGATTGTGTGAATAATATGTATTCTGAGAAGTATTTCCTTCTGTCTGTTCCTCCATGCAGATGTCTTTCTGATTTTTGACTCCTGGGGCCCAGCTCCTCACTAGCTCTCCAGTGGCACAGGAGAGCTTGTGCGCTGGAGGTGGGCGAGGCTTCGGGTGCCCTTTCCCGGTTCCTGGGGTAGAACCGCAGCTCTGCCCTTGTCGACTCCATGTCAGAGCACTTATCTTTTGTGTGCCTGTTTGCCTACTGCCCCCCACAGATGCTAGTGGGGTGCCCGATTCTGCAGCTCGGACTTGCCTTCCCGAGGTGACACTGTAAACACCATTTCTCTGTCATCCCACTTTACCTGTCTTTCCATTGCTAATGCATCTCCACCAGGAGTGACTTGAAATTTGGGGATGCCAGAATGTTTTGGTTTTTAAAAAGCTTACACGAGCAGGGGAGGAGCAGAGAGAGAGGGAGACAGGACCCAAAACAGGCTCTGCACCTGTTTGAGAGAGTCCGATGCGGGGCTTAAACTCAGGAACTGTGAGATCATGACCTGAGCCGAAGTCGGACACTCAACCAACTGAGCCACCCAGGCGCCCCATCATCTAGCATTGTTTTAATTTTCCTCAAACGCATGTCTGTCTTTCGGAGAGCACCGCAGTGAAATGCGGAATCTGATGAGAAGCTGGGCGTCTAGGACTGCCTGCAGCGTGCTAAATCCTGAGATGGGGATTCCGTGGGGTTGATGGAGGAGCCCGAGCATCGGGTGGAGTAGTGAGGCCTGTGCTGTTGTTATTCATAGTCTGGAACTTTCTTTCAAGTCCCGGAAAGGTAGCTACTGTACTTTCCTGAGAGCCTGAGCTTCGCCCTCCTGCACAGTCGAGCTGAAAGCCAAACGAGGAGGCAGAGTTCTTGGGTTTGGATCTGGCCGTGTAGGTTCCGGCCACGTCTGTGCTGTTCGCGAGCTGGGGATATCGGGCATGTGGCTTCCTCTCTTGGAACCTTAATTTTCCTGTCTGTGAAAATAGGAATTATAGTACCTACCTTCAAAGTGTGCAGAATCGGTCAGACAGTGCTAGGCAAGTGCTCGCACATTATTTGGAACATCATTACTTAGTACATTGGGATCCATTATTTCTATTGATTTTGATGTATTGAATTAAGCTTGTTTAAGAATAGAGGAATTTTGGGGTTGCCTGGGGGGCTCAGTTGGTTAAGCATCTGACTTCTGCTCAGGTCATGATCTAGCAGTCTGTGAGTTCAAGCCCTGCGTCAGGCTCTGGAGCCTGCTTTGGATTCTGTGTCTCCCTCTCTCTCTGCCCCTCCTCTGCTTGCACACACTCATTCTCTCTCTGTCTCTCAAAAAATAAACATTTTTAAAAAGCAAGGAAAAAAAGCAAAAAAGATAGAGGAAGTTTGAGTGGGTTTCAGAGTTCTAGTTACCAAGAGTGCTTAATGTAACTCTGTTGACTTGAGGGACATCTAGATAATAAAAGAGCAAGGTGATGGGACATTTTTTCTTCATGTTTTCATATTCGGATTTTGCTTCTGTACTTACTCTCCAAAAACTTCCATGCAGTAGCTTTTATACGTTCCAGGGCTGGCTGTATAATTTTTGGGCCCAGTGGAAAATGAAAATACAGATTCTTTGTTCAAAAAGCAAGAAAAATATGCTGTTTAAAGGTACTAAAATATAAAGCCTTTTCTTTTATTATGTGGTTTTTCTCTTAAGTTGCCCTAGTGCTTTTTATTTGATGCTCAGTGTTCTGAATTAAAAATGATTTATTTTAATTTGGAAGTATTTAACATACTGCGTCACAGTAGTCGGGGCGCGCAGTGTGGTGGCCCAGCGGTTCCGTGTGTACTCCGCGCCCATCAAGGTGAGTGCGCTCCTAGCCCGTCGTCGGCCCTGCCTGTGCTCCGAGCTGCCTTCCCCCGGTAGCCACCTGCTTCTTCTCTGTAGTCAAGAGTCTCGTTTTGGTTTGTCTCCACCCCCGCTTTGTTCCTTTGTTTTGTTTCTTAAATTACACATATGAGTGAACTCCTACGGTATTTGTTTCCTCTGACTCATTTTGCTTTGCATCATACTCCCTGGATCCATCCCCATGGTGTTGCGAATGGCCTGATTTCATTCTTTCTGATGGCTGATATTCCTCTGTATACGTTTACCACATCTTTCTCCGTTCGTCCGTTGGTGGACACTCGGGCTGCTCTCATCGTTTGGCTGTTATAAACAATGCTGCAGTAAATGTAACGGTGCATACATTCTTTCCAATTCGTGTTTTTATGTTCCTTGGGGAAATACCCAGTAATGTGAATACTGGATCATAGGGTAGTTCTATTTTTAATTTTTTGAGGAACCTCTGTACTGTTTTCCAGCGTGGCTGTACCAGTTCGCATTCCCACCAGCCGTGTCCGAGGGTTCCCTTTTCTCGACATCCTCACCAACACTTATTTCTTGTGTTTTTGATTTTAGCCATTCTGACAAGCGTGAGGTGATATCTCATTGTAGTTTTGGTTTACGTTTCCCTGATGATGAATGGTGTTGAGCATCTTTTCCTCTGTGTGTTGGCCATCTGGATGTCTTCTTTGGACAAATGCCTGTTCATGTCTTCTGCCCATTTTTTTAATTGGATTGTTTGTGTTTTTGGCGTTGAGTGGTAGAAGTTCTTTATATGTTTCGGATACTTACCCTTTATTGGATGTGTCATTTGCAGATATCTTCTCCCATTCAGAGGTTGTCTTTTAGTTTTGTTGATTGTTTCCTTTGCTGTGCAGAAACTTGTTATTTTGATGTAGTGTCAGGAATTTATTTTTGCTTTTGTTTCCCTTGCCTCAGGAGACATACCTAGAAAAATGTTATGTTGTTGTCTGTACTCTTTTCTAGGTATTTGCTGGTTTCAGATCTCACATTTAGGTCTTTCCATCCATTTTGAGTTTATTTTGTGCATGGTGTAAGAAAGTGGTCCAGATTAATTCTTTTATATGTGGCCGTCCAGTTTTCCCAACACCATTTGTGTAACAAATGGTTTTTCCCATAGAGTATTCTTTCTGCTTTGTCAGAGATCAATTGGCCATATAATTGTGCGTTTATTTTGAGTTTTTTATTGAGTTCTCTTGATCTACATGTCTGTTTTTATGTGAATACTGTACTGTTTTGGTTACTGCAACTCTCTAATATAACTTGAAATCTGGAATTGTGATATTCCTGTTTTTTGTTTTTCTTTTTCATGATTACTTGGTCTATTCAAAGTCTTTCGTGGTTTCCTACACATTTTAGGATTATTCATTCTAGTTCTGTGAGAAATGCTCTTGGTATATTGATAGGGATTCCATTATATTTGTAGATTGCTTTGGTAGTATACACATTTTAGCATTTTTTCTCTCCTAACCCACAAGCATGGAATATTTGTGTCGTTTTCAGTTTCTTTCATGAATGTGTTATAGTTTTCAGAGTACAGGTCTTTTATTTTTTTATGTTTTATTATTTTTGGTGCAATTGTAAATTGGATTGTTTCCTTAATTTCTTTCTGCTGCTTCATTATTAGTGTATAGAAATAATGCAGTACTAGTTTTACATGCAAACATAAAAGCATTGAACCTGTATGGGATCGCTGAAATTATACAATTTATATTTAGCATTTCCACATGTGTATGTATTTTGTGTTTATCAGAACAGTGGAAGTTCTGCACAAAACAAACTCAACTGTTTTTTAATAGTTTTTTTTTTTGAGATATCATTCACATACTGTATAGTTCACCCAGTTTGTTGGTTTTTAGTAAAGAGTTGTGCAGCCATCACCACAATCTAATCCTAGGATATTTTTAGTGTCTCCAGCAGAAACCCTATACCCATTAGCAGGCATTCCCTACTTCCCCCAAATCCTCCAGTTCTGGGCACCCACCCATCTACTTTCTGTCTGTGTGGATTTGCCCATTCTGGATATTTCATATAAATCGAATCATACAGTTGGTGTTTTTTGTGTGTGTCTAGCTTTTTTCCAATTAGCATGATATTTTCAGGATTCATTCACATCGTAGCATGCATCAATACTTCATTCTTTTTTATGGCCAAATAATATTTCATTATATAAATATGCCACATTTTGTTTATTCATTCTTTAGTTGATGGGCCCTCAGGTTTTCTTCCACTTTCTGGCTTTTATGAAACATGTTGCTGTGAACATTCATGTACAAGTGTTCGTGTGGATGTATGTTTTCATTTTTCTTGGCTGATATTGCCAGATTGTATGATAATTGTATGCGTAATATTTTGAGGAGCTGTCAAATTATTTTCTAAAGTTGTAGTACCATTTCACATTTCTACCATTAATGTTTGAGAATTTCTATTTTTCTACATCCTTTTGAACACTTGCTATTAACTGTCATTTTGATTTTTAATTATAGTCATCCTAGTGAGTATGAAGTGTTACCCCATTGTGGTTTTGATTTGCATTTCCCTGATGACTAAGAATGTTAAACATTTTCCAGCGTGTTTTCTGGCCATTTGTGTGTCATCTTTGGGGGAATGTCTGTTCAGATCCTTTGTCTTTTTCTAAAATGTCTTATTTTTTGAGAAAGCACAAGCAGGGGAGGGACAGAGAGGCAGGGACAGAGGATCTAAAGTGGGCTCTGCACTGATAGCCGCGAGCCCGATGTGGGGATTGAACTCATGAACCACGAGAGATCATCACCTGAGCTGGAGACAGATGCTCAACTGACTGAGCCACCCAGGGACCCCATATGCTTTGTCCTTTTTTAAATTGGTTCTTTTTTTTTCTTATTATTGAGTTGCAAATAATCTTTATATATTCTGGACATAATGTGCGTATCAAATATAAGACTTGCAGATACTGTCTTCTGTTCTGTGAGTCACTTTTCACTTTCTTGATTGCACCCCAAAGGTTCTTAATATTGTTGAAATACAATTAACGTATACAACTTTTTGGGTCATTTTTGTATTGATGTCATATTCTGGAAGTCCTTGCCAACTAAATGTCATAAAGACTCCTGTACTTTTTCCCAAGAATTTTGTAATTTTAGCGGTCACATTTATATCTGTGATCCACTTTGAGTTATTAATTCTTGTGTATGATATCCTTTTGTGTGAGCTGTCTCTTCAGAGCAAAAATGTCTTGCTCATTTTTTAATGAGGTTTGTTTTTTGGTTTTAAGAGTTCTTTCTATATTTTGGATTCAGCCTCTTTATTGGCTGTGTGTTTTGTACAAATTTTCTACCAGCCTGTGGCTTGACTTATTTTACCAATGTTTTCAACAGAGCAGAAGTTTTTAATAAAGTCCAATTTATCATTTTTTTCTTTCATTGATCATGCTTTTCATGTCGTATCTAAAGTCATTGCTAAAATCAAGATCACCTGAATTTTTGTGGCTTTGTGTTTTACATTTAACACTGTGATCTATTTTGAGTTTATTTTTGTAAAAGATACAAGTCTGTGTCTAGATTAATTTTCTTTAACAGGAAAAATCTAAAAAACTTGAGTTAGTTATATACCATAGAAGAGATTGTAGATGCATGTCGAACTCTGTCATATGAAATATTAGGATCCGATGGGCTCAATTCCTAGCTGAATTCTGTGTCACCCTTCAAGAGCAGATAATTCTAATATTATTTAATGTAATGCACACAAAAAGAAGAAAAGCTTTTAATTTCATTTTATGAAATTAAGTTACCATAACCTCAAAATTTGAATAAAAAAGAAAGTTATAAGATAATTTTATTTATAAATACCAATAAAAATTTAAGATGTAGTATAATAGAATTAATACATAGTAAACCAGATGGATTTATTCCAGGGATGGGTCAGCAACAGGATGGCTTAGTACCACAAAACGTACTAACATAATTTTTCATCTCAACAATTTAAAAGGAAATTGATCATTCCAACAAATGTTGATAAAATTAAGCAACCATTCCTGACAAAAATGCTAAGTAAGATAGAAAATAATGACAATTACTTAAATATTAAAAATCCAACAAGAAGCATTATACTAAATGTGGAAACCAAAAGCCATTCCATTATTATGAGGAAGAAGGCAGGCATGTCTTCTATCATCATCATTTTTGGACATTATTTTCATGATTCTGGGGGATCAAGAAAGCTAAGAAAATTAATTTGATTATAATTATTATAAAAGAAGATGATCCTTTAAAATTTGTGAAATAATTGTATAACTAGAAAAACCATGAGGTTCTGAAATTTTGAGTGAGTTTGGTAAACTTACTAGAAATGGTGTAACTATACCTAAGTCCAGAGCTTTTCTGTACACTTGTAATGGCCAGCACAGAGTCAACATAGGAAAAAGATTTTATTCACATTAGAAACAAAAGGTATACTAATAAATCAGAACTAAACAAGAAAGGAATAGTGACTGTATGCAGAGAACCGTAAAAATGTTATGAAAAGTATGAAATATTTTCTAACAAGTGAAAAGATTTTCTACATTTCTGGAGGGAAAGACAATATCATGCAAATGTTAACTCTTTTAAAATCAGATTATATACATTTAATGCAATTGTAGTTAGAGTCAGTGTTTTATTTGAAACTGAATAAAAATGATCTTAAAGTTTATATGGAAGATTGTCTAAATTTTGCCCCCCCCCAAGAAAGCCTGAGTCTAGCCTAGGAAATTATGAAAAATGAACCTCATAAGAGATTTATCCAGTGAGCAAATATGGTATATAATTATTTACTATTGAAAGTGCATGTTGTTGTCATAGATTTTGGCAAAGAGAACAGAGAAACATAATGGAGAGTCAGAAATACGCCTTAGTGTACTTGGGAATTTGATGCACAGCAACAGCAGTGATTTTCAGTGGAAGAAGATGGTTCATTTAATAAATTGTGTTGGCCTAATTACTCACCATTCAGAAATAAAGTGTGAAATTGAACTCCCATATCATATATATGAAAATAAGTTCCAGATGGATTAAAGACTTAGGTGTAAAAATAATGTTTCAGAGGACCTAGCCTTCTGTGTCTGGTGGCACCTGTGGAGTCTTGGAGCCAGGAGGCCTGGGAAGCTGTTCACCACCCCGTTCTCCCGCTGGCTGCCTGAGGGGATGGTGACGTGGTGGGGGAGAGTGTGTGGGAAAAGTATGACTAGAAGCCAGAAATAATGAGAAACAACCTGAAGCTATTTCCACATTAAAAACCGTAAATATGAAATCTGACTAAAATTATTTGTGTTGTGTAGATATGCATAGAAAGAGGTATGGAAGCAGGGTACTTATTTCAGAGTAGTGGAATTTCATATTTTTACTACTTCTTCCTTATACTCCTCTGAATACATTAAATTTTTGAAAAAGATTTTATTTTTAAGTCATTCGTACACTGAATGCGAGATCACGAGTCGCTTGCTCTACTGACTGAGCCAGTCAGGTGCCCTTGAATACCTTCAATTTTTAGCAGAAAGGATTTTTATTTATGTAATTGGGAAAAATAATGCTATTTTCAGTAAGAGTGAAATAAAATGTATCCTAATAACCGTGCTGGAAAGCAGTATGGTGGAATATTTATATGCTCTGATTGGATGGTCTTGCTTCTGGGGATTCATATGGCAGCTATTTCAAAAAGGCAGCTTACGTGCATCAAGGTTTTCATTGTCTCGTTATCTTAAGTCATGAAAAACTAAGGAGAGCCATTTCTCTATTACGGGTGGTTAGGTTTTCTTAATGACGATGATCATAATAATAAGTAATAGCAGCTGCTAGAGAATTTAAGAACAGGAAACACCTGTCAACTACCCCTCTGGGAACAAAGATTTGAGTCCTTAGGGACTACCCAAGAGCCTAACAAAGAGTAATAACATAATAAACACCGGAGGAGGAAGCGGAAGACAGGTAGTGGTGGTAATAGTCACTGTACTGGTAGGAATCCTCAATGTCAGAAAAATGGTAGCTACATTCTGAGCTTCTGTACTGAGTAGTGAATATATCTTGTTAATGTTGGTAAACCAACAAACATTTCCTAGTAACACGGAAGTGACTTAGAAAAGCAACAGGTTACCTATGGAGGAGAGTTGGATGGGAGTCTTTTCTTACAGTCTTTTATACATCACATGTCATGTATATCTCTGACACAACAATTTTTAAGTCATGCTTTAGAGATTAAGCTATCATTCCTTAGAGATTTAGCTACCATTCCTGCACTTGAAAATTTACATTATTTGAAAAAATTAACACTGAATAATAAAAATTTTACCTTATTTTTGAGAGAAAGAGAGAGCATGAATGGAGGAGGAATAGAGAGAGACACACACACAGAATCCGCAGTGGGCTCCAGGCTCTGAGCCGTCCACACAGAGCCCAGTATGGGGCTCGAACTCATGAACTGTGAGATCACCGCCTGAGCTGAAGTTAGACACGTAACCAGCTGAGCCACCCAGCCGCCCCTTAACATTCATTTCTTAGTCCTCTGGTTCTCAACTGGGTCCCCCCAGGAAACCTGTAGCAGGTGCACAGCTGCAGGTGGGGGTGTTGCGTGTTGCCATCTAGTGGGTAGAGGAGTGAGATGCTGCTAAGTCTTACATCGCAAAGGACTGCCACAGCAACAGGGAATTATTTGGCCTCAAATGTTAACAGTCCCAAGGTTAAGGAACTCTTTTATTTTATTTTTTAATTAAAAATATTTTTAAATGTTTATTTTTGAGAGAGCGAGCATATGCAGGGGAGGGGCAGAGAGAGAGGGAGACACAGAATCTGAAGGAGGCTCTAGGCTCTGAGCTGTCAGCCCAGAGCCTGACGATGGGGGGCTCAAACTCTAAAACCGTGAGATCATGAGCTAAGCTGCAGTCGGATGCTCAACAGACTGAGCCACAGAGGCACCCCAGGAACTCTCTTTTAGACTAACTGCCAAAAAAAAAAAAAAGATAAGCATAGAAGTAATTACATATGCAATGCAATTTGAAAAGCCTCTTTTCTATTATAAGTTGCCAAAGTAGGGAATGTTTATATTAATTTAATTGGTATTTTATAATAACTGAATTCCTTTCTCTTTAAAAAAATTAAGAGGCATTAAGAGATTTAAAGGATAGATCATTCCAAACTACTTAGTATAAAAAAGTGGGGGGAAAACCACTTTCCATTATGATCTCACATTTTGTATATTTTTTTGAAGTTTAAAATAATTTTTACTATGTCACTCAAAAACATGAAAGTAGAACAGTGTTACAAAGAGGCCCTGGGATAACTCATCTGGATTAAATCTATGCAGAGACTGCATAGCAGAGGAAGGTTCCCCAGCAACTGCCAAATGATGAACCCAAGTGAGTTTCCCACAGAGAATAAAGTATTACCAAAATTTTTTAATGTTTATTTTTGAGAGAGAGAGAGACAGTATAAGCAGGGCAGGGGGTGAGAGAGACAACACACAGAATCTGAAGCAGGCTCCAGGCTCCGAGCGGTCAGCATAGAGCCTGATGGGAGGCTTCAACCCATGAACCACGAAATCATGACCTGAGCCAAGGTTGGATGCTTAGTTGACTGAGTCACCCAGGTGCCTTGAGAGTAGAGTATTTTTTTAAAAAATATTTTATTTATTTTTGATACAGAGAGAGACAGCATGAGAGAGGGAGGGGCAGAGAGAGAAGGAGACACAGAACCGGAAACAGGCTCCAGGCCCCGAGCTAGCTGTCAGCACCGAGCCCAACGCGGGGCTCGAACCCACGAACGTGAGATCTGACCTGAGCCGAGGCCGGAGGCTTAACTGACTGAGTCACCCAGGTGCCTTGAGAGTAGAGTATTTTTTAAAAAGTATTTTACAGGTACGCCTGGGTGGCTCCGTTGGTTGAGCCTCCGACTCTTGATTTCAGCTTAAGTTGTGATCCCAGGGTTGTGGGATTGAGCCCTGCACTGGGCTCTGCACGGACGGCAGAGCCTGCTTGGGATTTTCTCTCTTCCTCTCTCTTTGCCCATCTCCCCCACTTGCTCTCACTCTTTTTCTAAAAAAAGTAATTTAAAAAAGTATTTTGTATCATATACACTGTACACAAAAACAATTCTCAAGTATCAAAGACCCGAAGATAAAAGATAAGACCATAAACCATGTAAGTGACTTCTGGTTCCTAGTCCAACTTGAAAAGGGCTGGGAAGTCATCATTTCCATCCTCCAACAGTGAGAAAAGCTGAAGAATTTGGAATCAACAACTCTTCTCAAACTCATCAGAGAATTGAGATCATAGGGCACATTGCTGTCTTGAAAACTGGAGAGGTGGAGGCCGAGAATCACAGCCTACCAGAACAAAAGCCTTTCTAGCAGAAGCCCGCTAAGTAGCTAAGACCGGTAGGAACACTTAAAGTGTATTGAGTTAATTGACGGAGGCTTAATAGAGTTTGAAACTCCAGAGGTTCAGGTGTAGCGGGTGCCTCCAAACTAATGAGTTTTACTTCTAGGAGCTCTCCTAGGCTCTCAGGTTAAAAACACACACACACTCCCTTGTGCTTCTAGCGGGGGGCGGGGAGCAACCATTTTGAAAATGCCTGGAAAGCTTTGTTCACTTTGACAAAGGCCTGCTCTCAGGGCAAATAGTTTTTTCCTTCTTTCCTTCCTTCTTTCCCTCCTTCTTTCCTTCCTCCCTTCCTCCCTCCTGTTTATTTATTTTGAGAGAGAAAGGGAGAGAGCGAGAGCGCATGAGCAGGGGAGGGGCAGAGAGAAAGGGAGAGAGAATCCCAAGTAGGTTCTGTGGCTGTATTAATTTCAGACCAGGCAGTCGTCAGAGCAAGGAAAGTTACCAGAAATAAAAGGGACAATACTGAATGAAAAAGGGGCAACTTTCCAAGGAGACGTAACAATTCTTAATGTGTATGCATCTAACAGCAGAGGGTCAAAATCAAAAAATGTGAGGCAAAACCTGATAGAACTCAAAGAGAAATGGGTGATTTTACTGTTACAGCTGGTGACTGCCACACCTCTTTGTCAGTAATTGGTAGATCTAGCAGGCTGGAAATCAGTAAGGGGATGCAGTTGAACTGAACAGGATTAGTCAGCTGCGTCCAGTGGACAGTTACAGACTACTGCAGCACGATGTACATTTTCCCCAAGCTTGCATGAAGATTTCACCAAGATAGACCACATTCTAGTTCATAAAACACACCTTAACAAACTTAAAGGAATAGAAATCATGTAATGTTTGCTCTCAGACCACAAAGAGTGAAATTACAAATTGAAAACAGAAATATAACTGGAAAGCTCTAAAATACTTGGAGATTAAGTAGCCTCTTGATAACACATGGGTCACTGTGGTCTATAGAAAAGTTTTTAAATGTTTTAACTCCGTGAAAAGAAAATATATCAAGATTAGTGGGATGTGGCAAAAGCAGTGTGTAGGGGGAATTTCATAGAACTGAATGGCTATATTAGAAAAGAAGAAAGACCTAAAAATTAACAATCTAAGATTCTACCTTAGAAAACTAAAAAAAAAGGGGCACCTGGGTGGCTCAGTTGGTTAAGTGTCTTACTGTAGTTCAGGTCATGGCCTCATGGCTTGTGGGTTCCAAGCCCGCAGTCAGGCTCTGTACTGACAGCTTGGAGCCTGGAGCCTACTTCAGATTCTGTGTTTCCCTTTCTCTCTGCCCTCACCTGTTCACCCTTTGTCTCTCTCTCTTTCAAGGTAAACATTAAAAAAAATTATAAAAAAACTAAAAGAATAAAAGTAAAGTAATTCCAAAGTAAGCAAAAGAAAAAAAAAAAGAAATGGAGCAGAAATTAATGAAACTGAAAACAAGAAATCAGTTTTAAAAATTCACAGAATCAAAAGCTGGTCCTTGGACATATCAATAAAATTGATAGGCCTAGCTAGGCTAACCAAGAAAAGAGAGAAAACACAAATTACTAATATCAGAAGTGAAAGACCATTTCTACTGATTCAGTGGGCACTAAAAAGATACTAAAGGAGTATTATGAATAATTCTATGCCCACAAGTTTGAAAACTTAAATGGATAAATTTCTTCAAAGACACAGTATACCAAGACTCACACATTGAGAAACAATCTGAATGGGCCTGTATCTTTTAAAGAAATTGAATCACCAGTTTACCTTCTCAAACACCAGTCGTAGATGGTTTCACTAGTGCATTCTACTAAATGTTTAAGGAAGAAGTGATACCAAGTCTCTCCAATCTCTTATAGAAAATAGAAGCAGATGGAATACTTCTAGTTCATTCTTAGAGGCTAGCGTTACTCTACTACTAAAATCAGATAAAAAACATTTCAATAAAGCCCTGCAGACCAGTATCTCTTATGAGCATAAATGCAGGGTTCTGCAAGAAAATATTAGCAAACTAAATTCAACAGTGTATCAAAAGAATTATTGTACACCATGACCAAGTGGACTTATTTCAAGTATGCAGGCTGGTTCAACATGCAAAAACCACTAAGTGCAATCCGTCACATCGATAGACTAAAGAAGAAACAGCATATGATCCTATCAGCATATGTAGGAAAAGCGTTTGGCAAAATCCAACATCCATTTATGGTGAAAGCTCTCAGTAAACCAAGAATAGTGGAGAACTTCCTCAGCTTGAGAAAGAACATCAACAAAGTCTCTACAGCTAACATCATACTTAATGATGGGAAACCAGAGTTTTCCCAGAGACCAGGAACAAGGCAAGGATGTCCTCTTCTCACTGCTCTGCTGCATGGCACCGGAGGTCCTAGCTAATGCAGTAAGAAAGGGAACTAACAGGTGTGCACGTTGGGAAGAGAAAAAGAAAACCGTCTTCCTTCTCGGATAACATGGTAGCCTATATAGAAAACCCAGGAGTCCATAACAGCAACAGAAAATTCCCATTATAGCAAGATATTAAGATACAATGTTAATACACAAGTCCATTGCTGTCCTGTGTACTAGGATGAAAAATTGGAATTTGAAATAAAAAATGCAACACCATTAACATTAGCACCAAGAAAAAATGCTTAGATATAAAACTACACTTTGATTTAAAAAAGTCAAAGAAGATTTAAATTAATGGAGAGACATTCCTATCCTCGAAGGAAGACTCGAGGTATTACGATGTCAGTACTTGACTGTTCCTTGCGTGGGTAAACTGGGTAGGAAATAGTTGTAAAGCAGTTTACTTTTCTCCCACTGCAAGGATCTCTGTTCCCTCCTTTGGTGACAACTTTGGCATATCTCTTAGTTTTATGGTCACTCTTACATATTGAAAACTCAAGTGCCGTCCAGTTTAAACCTCTCCCTTTCATCCTATTCAGAATATTCCCTTTGTCCTGATTGGGCGTGATGAAGGCTCAGGATCCAGCAGTAGGAAGGGAGGGTAACTACGCAGTTGATTTTAAAATTCAATTTATCTCGGTACTTAGGAAGATTCAAGAGATGAAGAAGACAGTTCCTATTTGTATTAATAACCTTTAATGTGCCTAAATTATATGTAAATTCAACAGTTGTACTGAAATCTGGGTACTAGAGTATTGGGATTCAGAAAGGGGGAGCTTTGCGGTAGAATAGTTGTGCTTCGGACGTGGGAACCCAAAGGGCGGGGTGACAGCTGGCTCTGGTGCCGGCTTCTCTCAGAGAAAGCGCTCTTTGCTCTGTGTTTTGCTGGAGTCTGGGTCTCAGAAGGAATTTTAAGAAGGTTTTGCTGGTAACTTACCGTATAAGAACATATAGAACCTGAACAACCTCAAGAACAAGTAATAAAGTGTAATATTGTGTATGACATTAATGAATTTGAGACTTATTGTGATAATCTTGAAAAATAGAATATTTACCCCTTGTTAGGGGTGTCACGTGTTACTTGTTTGTGGGGAAATAGCGTTTTTCCTGCTATGGAAGCACAAGTTGGCAGGCGGGGCAGTGGGTGACAGCGGCGGTGCTGTTAACACTTGGAAAAGCACATACCAGCTTGTGTTGCAAAGTTATGTTAATTGTTCTGGAGATAGAGTATTGCTAATTTTGTTTTCTTACCTCTTTGAAAGGGGATTTGTTGCATTTACAAACAACAGACATATGCAAATGTATCTGAAAGGAAACTTTGAGCTGCTAACAACAAAATAACTCAGTGTGTTTTTAATCAAATAGGGTTTTATTTTTTTGGTGAGAAGTCTGGAAGAATGATGTATTGGGATACCCTGAGCATGGTGGACCTTGAAAATATTATGCTACAGGCAAAAAGCTGGACACGAAAAGGCACATACTATGTTTTCCTTGATAAGAAATACCTGGATTGGGCAAATCCATAGAAGAAGAACGCAGATTAGTAGTGGTAGGGACGGGGACATTGGGGCGGCAGGATGTGGATTTATAGCGGTGTAGAGCACTGAGGATTTTACTAGCGCAATCTTAGTACCTTTAAAAATTATTATTATGATGATGTATTTGGTTTGCATCTATTTCTTCTATTTTTAAAAAATTTTTTTTGTTTCTTATTTTTGAGAGACAGAAAGAGACAGTGCAAGCAGGGGAGGGTCGGAGAGGGAGGGAGATACAGAATCTGAAGCAGGCTCCAGGCTCTGAGCTAGCCATCAGCACAGATCCCGACGTGGGGCTCGAACCCGCAAACCGTGAGATCATGACCTGAGCCGAGGCTGGATGCTTAACCCACTGAGCCACCCAGGCGCCCCTGGTTTTTTTTTTTTTTTTTTTTTTTATGGTGAATTAAAGTCTCCCAACTAAAGTAGTGGTTTACATTTTCCCTTGCATATTCAGATTATAAAAAAATGTATTTTTGTGCTGTGTTTTTGGTGCACATTCTTTTTTCACTGTGGGTTATACTGTTGTTTATATTTTGTCTTTCTTCACACCTTATGCCTTTTTTTGAAACTTTACTGAATGTTTTATTTTTTATTTATTTTTATCATTTATTTATTTTTTAAAAATTTACATCCAAGTTAGCATATAGTGCAACAGTGATTGCAGGAGTAGATTTCTTAATGCCCCTTACCCATTTAGCCCATCCCCCCTCCCGCCACCCCTCCAGTAACCCTCTGTTTGTTCTCCATATTTAAGCGTCTCCTATGTTTTGTCCTCCTCCCTGTTTTTATATTTTTTTATTCTCTTCCCTTATGTTCCACTGTTCTGTCTTAAAGTCCTCATATGAGTGAAGTCATATATTTGTCTTTCTCTGACTAATTTCACTTAGCATAACACCCTTCAGTTCCATCCATGTAGTTGCAAATGGCAAGATTTCATTCTTTTTGATTGCTGAGTAATAACCCATTGTGTGTGTGTGTGTGTGTGTGTGTGTGTGTGTGTGTGTGTGTGTATGTACGTACGTACATATATATACCACATCTTCTTTATCCATTCATCTGTTGATGGACATTTGTGCTCTTTCCATACTTTGGCTGTTGTTGACAGTGCTGCTATGAACCCTGGGGTGCACGTGCCCCTTTGAAACAGCTCACCTGTATCTCTTGGATAAATACCTAGTAGTGCAGTTGCTGGGTGGTAGGGTAGTTCTATTTTTAATTTCTTGAGAAACCTCCATACTCTTCTCCAGAGTGGCTGCACCAGTTTGCATTCTCACTGGCAGTGCAAAAGAAATCCTTTTTCTCCGCATCCTCACCAACATCTGTTGTTGCCTGAGTTGTTGATGTTAGCCATTCTGACGGGTGTGAGGTGGCATCTCAGTTGTGGTTTTGATTTGTATTTCCTTGATGATGAGTGATGCTGAGCACTTTTCATGTGTCAGTTGGACATCTGGATGTCTTTGGAGAAGTGTCTATTCATGTCTTTTGCCCATTTCTTCACTGGATTATTTGTTTTTTGGGTGTTGAGTTTGATAATTTCTTTATAGATTTTGGATACTAACCCTTTATCTGATAAGTTGTTTGCAACTATCTTCTCCCATTCTGTCGGTTGCCTTTTAGCTTTGCTGATTGTTTCCTTCACTGTGCGGAAGTTTTTATTTTGATGAGGTCCCAATAGTTCATTTTTGCTTTTGTTTCCCTGGCCTCTGGAGACGTGTTGAGTAAGAAGTTGCTATAGCCGGGGTCAAAGAGGTTCTTGCCTGCTTTCTCCTCTAGGGTTTTGATGGCTTCCTCTCTTAGATTTAGATCTTTCATCCATTTTGAGTTTATTTTTGTGTACAGTATAAGAAAGTGAGTGGTCCAGGTTCATTTTTCTGCCTGTCGCTGTCCAATTTTCCCAGCACCACTTGCTGAAGAGACTGTCTTTATTCCATTGGATATACTTTCCTGTTTTGTCAAAGTTGAGTTGGACATATGTTTGTGGGTCCATTTCTGGGCTCTCTATTCTGTTCCTTTGGTCTGAGTGTCTGTATTTAACACCTTATGCGTTAAATACATTCTTGTCTGAGAGAGGGAAAAAAATGACAGTCAATTCTCTTCCCTTCCCTTCCCGTCCCTTCCCGTCCCTTCCCTCCACTCCCTTCCCCGCCCTTCCCTTTCTTACTGTTTTTTTTTTTTTTTTTTTTTGAGAGAGAGGGAGAGCGTACGAACGCACATGTACATGGGTTGGGGAGGGGTAGAGGAAGAGAGAGAGAGAAAGAGGGAGAGAGAATCTGATGTGAGGCTTGATTCCATGATGCTGGGATCATGACCTGAGCTGAAATCAAGAGTCAGATGCTCAGCAGAGTGAGCCACCCAGGAGTCCCAACAGTCAGCTGCTTTGTTGGCCTCTGCCTGGATTGTCTCTGTTTATCCCTTTGTTTTCAGTCTTTTAAGGTCACTTTATTTTTAATATGTCTCTATCTGTGAGAGGTTTCTTTTAATAATTTGTTTCATTTACAATTATGATTTTAATGTTTCATCTTTATTATCTTATTGCTTTCATAATATTGGTGTTATGCTGTCTTTTGCTGCATAATCTGACTTTTCTTTGTTGTATTATTATTTTTCTGGCTCTTAGGATTACTTGCAGAATTATAATTTTAATTTTAGGGGCAGTTGGGTGATCTGTTGACACGATCATGTTTTTTTTTTTTTACTCTGTCTCTTGTTGGTGTGATGTATCACATTGATTAGTTTGTGAATGTTGAACCACTTTGAATCCCTGGAATAAATCCCACTTGATCATGGTGGATGGATTTTTTTTTAATGTCTTGTTGGTTTGGGTTTGCTAGTATTTTGTTGAGGATTTTTGTCTCTATGTTTAGCAGAGATACTGGCTTGTGTATATATATATATATATATATATATATATATATATATATATATTGTAGTGTTTTTGTCTGGTTTTAGTATCAGGGTAATTCTGTTCTCAGAATGAATTTGGAAGTTTCTCTTCATCTTATATCTTTTTGGAATAGTTTGAGAAGAATGGGTATCAACCCTTCTTTAAATGTTTGGTAGAATTCATGTATGAAGCCATCAGATCCTGGGTTTTTGTTTGTTGGTAGTTTTTCATTACCCATTCAATTTTATTACTAGACATCAGTCTGGTAACGTTTTCTGCTTCTTCCTGATTCAGTTTTGGAAGAAGGTCTGTTTCTAGGGTAGCCATTCTTGATCGGCACCCAGATGAAAGCTGTGTGGCTTCTGCCAGGGCCAGGCTGCCTGTGCTCCGGTCTGGCTGGCACAGGGGGTGCGCACGCCGTGCGGTTCCTGCCTGTGAGCTTCCTCCCGACCAGGAGATTAAAGCTCAGACACGGTTTTTTTTTTTAAATTTTTAAAAATTTATTATTTTTTATTTTAGAGAGAGAGAGAGTGTGAGTGGGGGAGAGAGGCAGAAGGAATGAGAGCGAGGACCGTAAGCAGGCTCCACGCTCCGCATGGAGCCCAACACGGGACTCAATCCCATGGCCTGTCCCAGCCGTGGTCGCGGAGCGAGTGCACCATGCCCGGAGAGTTTGCAGACGCCGGCCGCTGGGCGGGCAGAGCATCGGGCGGTGGGCAGAGCCCTCGAGCCCTGCCTGTCGGTCCCACAGCCTCCGCAGCGGCCCGAGAAGCAGCTTGTGGGCTCAGCGGGGGCCTCGGAGGCCGCCTCATCTCGCCTGCTCTCGCTTCCCTTGTGCTCCCTAGTCCGCTTCCCGCCTTGGTCCCCCGTGGGACTTCTGTCCCCACCGTCCACGTGCCACTCTGCCACTCGTGGTGGAAGGATGTGCCTCTGTCTCACTGAGAGAATGGAAGCCCTCAGGAGGGGCTGTGCCCCCGCTCCTGCCTGTGCCCACCTGCCGCGGGCCTCCCCTGCTCCGTGCTCCCTCCTGCTCCCAGCCCCTCAGCTGGGCGTGTGCCCTTAGGCCTTCTCCCTTTCCTCTCTTGCTCCCGTGATTTCTCTCCGCGGGAATTTTGTGACAACTGTGTGTAGCTTTTCTCCTCTTAAAAACCCCTCTTCACAGTCCTCATCCCATTTCTTTTGCTTCCCTGTACAGCAGAACTCCTGGGAAGAGCTAGGGACGTTTTGTTTCCAGTTTTTGTTCTCTCTTAATCTGCTTCAGGCGGGGTTTCAGTGTTCGCTCCGGGAAACCCTCTCTCGTCAAGGTCACCGGCTACCTCCATGTTGCTAATCCAGGTGTCAGCTCATCTTACTCAGCCTGTCAGCAGCATTGGACATGGTTGGTGACCCCTTTTCCTACGTGGACCGTCTCCGTGTGGTTTGCAGGACGTCACAGCCTCTGGCTTGCCACCTCCCTGCCGACTCTTGCAGTCAGGTTGGCTTCTGAGCATTTGAGAGCTCCGGGCTTGGTTCTCACGCCCTAGGGTGGAAATCCCACCTGGTGTCAGGGCTTTAAATATCTATCTGCCTGCCTCGCGCCCCCCCTAAAAGATCCTAGCGGAGCTCCTTTCCCTGGACTGCGCGGGTTTTGTAACCAGCAGCTCGCCCGGCCGCTCCACGGAGTGGACGATAAGTCCTTCACATGCAACAGCGTTAACTGTACTTTTCACGTCCAATCCAAAATGACTTCATTGTACTCTTTTGCAACTCCGGAAATGGCCACTCTCTCGGCGGTTTCTTAGGCCAAGCCCTCTCAAGTTGGTTTTCAAAACACACCCCGAACCCGATCATCTGTGGTGAGTCCGTTCCGCGGCTCCGAGGGACCTCTGCTCCGGGTGTCTGCTGTGCTCCCCTCCTGGTGTGACCCTGCCTCTTCTCGGTTACTTGCCACACTGTACCTCGAGGAGCCTTTTGCACCTGGTTGTGGATTCTGTCTCCCTCTGCTCAGAGTCTCTCCATGGATTCCCATCTGACTTGGGGTGAAAACCAACCCTTTCCTGTTTGGGAGAACTGGCACTTATTACACATTTCCGTGCAACAGGTGTACTTTTTGGACCCACGAACACAGCAGTGAACAAAGCAAAGTTCCACCTTCACTCAGCTTACATTCCAGAAGGAAAACAGCTAGCCAGTCAGTAAGCAGAGGAGCAGATGGTGACTTGTGCTGGGCAGGGACTGGGGAGCGCCCACAGGGGCGAGGGGCACGCCTCAGAGGGGAGCCCTAGGAAAGACTGCGGGAGAAGAGACAGCACGGCCCGGGCCGGCCCGAGGCTCTCTGGAGGGAGGGCATCCCGGGCTGAGTGAGCGGGCTGAGTGAGCGGGGAAGAGCTGGCGGGCTCAGAAGGCTGGAGGGAGGGAGGGAGGGAGAGAGGAGAGCTCATCCTCCTGCGCTTAGTTCCAGAAAGTGAGCCTGCTGCGGTGAGCTCACAAGTCACTGTCGAGTGAATTGAAGTTCAGTTCGCTTCTGTCATAAATATTAGTTCCCTTGTTCGTGTGATCCCTCTGGCTCGAGCCTCCTCACCAGCCTCTGCCCAGTCCGCCTTCGTTCCTTCCAGGGCTTTCCAGCCCTGCTCAGACTTCATTCCATTGTCAACAGTGTCCCCTCACCCCAACGTCTTCTTGAAGAACCTCTCAGTGCATACTCCTTGGCCAATACCGGTTTCCTTTTTGACCCATTTCCTGCACTCCAAAGGATTCTGGGAGGATGTGGTGATGGTGTTAACATTCTCTTCCCCAACCGGGGTTCGTTGTGGGTTCCCAGCAACAGGCCGGTTTGATGCTCTTTACTCTCGGCTCCTTGTGGTAAGTGTGGGTGTTGTCTCCTGTCCTTCTCCTGCTTGTCCCAGTTGTGACCTGAGGCTCACAGTCTTCTTCCATTCCCAGTTTGTCATTTCCCAGATGACATGGGACAGTGGAAGTTCACACCAAGATCTGAGGTCATTTTTGGTCGTGTGGCTGACGTCCCCTGTTCAGAAGTCCGCACGTAGGAGTGCTCCCTAGACTGCCGTCCTCTGGAATCGTTCTGTCTGGGGGTCTTCAGACTGTTGTTACTCTGCTCTTAGCTCGAGCAGGACTTCGTCTCTGGCACACTTGGTCTCTGACTGTAATGAGGTCTCCGTTTCATGGCCCAGCCTCTTTTATCTATCATCCTTATAATGTTAAATGGAATTTAATGTGAATTTAATATTAAAAAGGTTTCTTATTCAACTGCTGTTTATTTTGATATGTGGTATGTTTATTGAATGAATATCCCTCCACATTGATTTGTGATGCCTCTTGGATGTAGAACCAAATTATATACGTTTTTATATAATAGAATCTGTGTCATTGATTGATCTGCCGAGCTTTGGCGCCAGCACTCTCTTTAGACGTTACTGAGGCTTTGCAGCATGTTTTGGTATTTGGAAGGGGTAGTAGTGTCTCACTGACTTTAGTGCTCCGAATTGTTGGTGACGGGCTGACGGTTCACACTTCCATATGGTTTTGAAAACAATTTGGTTGTTATAAAAAGAGAAGTCTTCCTTGGGCTTTCTCCCTCTGCAATAATATTAAAAACTGGGCTATTTGACTTCATATGAATTCATATTTTATCAAAACTTTTCTAAATATCTAAACATTTTACTTTTTAATAGCTTGAAGTCTTTTTGGGTTTTATGTGATATGTAAGTGACCTATTATTTCTTTTTTCAGATATGTTTCCTTCTTTTTGCCATTCTCTATGTTGTTTCCTACTTCATCATTACAAGATACAAGAGAAAATCAGGTAAGTAGAAACAGTGTAATTAAAACTTAGATTATCCTGCCAACTGACGTGTGGCATTTGGGCCGTGCAGTGCCCACCGGCGTGGTAGTGTCTGTGTTCAGTGCGGTGTGATCGCGGCATGCAGGTTCCCAGTGCGGAGAGCACTGACCGTGCCGCCGGGGCATCTGCTCACGTGCAGGGTCATCCTCTCTTAGACCTGAGCCCGGTTCTTGTGTCCCGCTAAGAATAGTGTGCGCCCGTTCGGCATGCGGAAATTCCAGAGTTTATGAGGTTATATGGGTCCTTGTGACTGGCTCTGCCCTTGAACACGCCCCCCCCCCCCCCCCCCATGCTTTCTCTGCCTACTGGGCTGTCTTTACTTTCTCCATTTAGTTCACAGGCTTTGTGTCCAGGTTATTCTAAGGACCAAAGCAGTTGCCTGGCCGCCTTCTGGAACATCTCAGCGGCTTTCTGTAGGTCACAGGCTTTTCCACCTGTGATCCTGGGCTGACAGTGGTGCTGTATACGTACTTAAGGATTCTGAATTTTAAATACTCTTTATGTCATCATATTAAACTTATTAGACTTCTTGAAAGCAGTTAGGAAATAGTGTTTGTTCTAGTGTTTTAGTTTAACTCTATGATTACACTAAAATACTTCTTGGAATCTGTAATCTCTAAAAAATCTGAAGACCTACAGATTCAACACACTATCTCGACTATTTAAAAGAACTTGTTTGTTTGTTTGTTTGTTTTTGAGAGACAGAGCATGAGCAGGGGAGGGGCAGAGAGATGGAGGGAGACATAGAATCCCAAGCAGGCTCCAGGCTCTGAACTGTCAGCACAGAGCCCGATGTGGGGCTGGAACCTGTGAACTATGAGTTCATGACCTGAGCCAAAGTCAGATGCTTAACTGATTGAGCCACTCAGGCGCCCCAGTATCTTAATTATTTTTTATATGTTTTGACATCAGGTTTTAATGATTATGACACAGAAAGAGCAGGAGAGAGAATTAATGAATATAAATGCACTGTTTTAGGGGAAACTAGGGGATGATGAACAGGAAAGTTGGAGATTTAGTAGATGATTTTTAGAGTAAGGGCAAGGAGGGGTGATGGGTACCCTGGCCACAGTTAATTGTGGGGAGAAGAAACGAAATGTATACGAAGCTATTAAAACATTCTTCCGTAGTTGATGGTTGGTTGTGGGCACACCAGTTAACAGTTCATTGTGACCATATTATTTTATGGTCCTTTTGGTTGTGAGCTCTTTTGGGCAGCCTGTAATTAAGAACGGAGATGGGACTAAGACAGTGGCGCAGCTGCACCGTTGACACCACAGCCGCCGGACACTCAGGGTCGCGGAGGCCTGCGCAGCGAGCCCGGGGACAGCCCCGGTTCGGTCTCAAGGGGAAGCAGGGCAGCGGAGTTAGCGATATTCCGGTCTTTAGCTGGTACGTTTCCGGGGGGGCGACAGGGTGAAGGCCGACAGCCACGAACGAGGGGAGGGACGTGAGCGAGCTCAGGGGCGAGGGCCCTGCTCCTCGGAGGAGACCCGGGGCTTGGTCCTTGCCTGTCTCACTTGAAGGATGATTACGAAGCGTTGAGGCGCTGGCGTGTGAGTTAGGATGTCCGAGAGAACCTGCGTGGTTTCCACCAGCGATGACCGACTCCGGGGGGAGAGAAGTCCGTGTTCTCAGATTCTGAGTTCTGGTTTTATCATAAAAATCTGTGTTGGATATTATCAACTAAAATATCTCATTCATTAGCAATTACAGTTTCACTTACAGTATATGACAATAATTTTGATAGTGATCCTAATGTTCTTCTAAGTTTTATTCTCTTGAGCACTAAATATTTGGAAATTTTTAATTTACATAGAGTATTTTTGTTAATCAGGATTCTGGTTAATCAAAGCACTCTTCCTGACTAAATTCTACCTTCTGTGATTTAATGAGATTTGAATTTGGATCTGTGCTGAAATAAACACAGTGCTTTTTGAAAATTATTTCCGTTTAATAATCACTTCTTTTGAGTTTCTATTTTTGTTTATGTTTTCTAATAAATTAATGAAACATTTTATTGAAGATAAAAACTTAATACCTTTCACATTTTTACAGATGAGCAAGAAGATGAAGATGCCGTAGTCAACAGGATTTCGTATGTATTCTAAAATTCACTTGTTCTCTTTCTAGTTCTGACGTCCTAAGTTTTTCAAATGTAATTCACACTTTTGGACATAAATGTGGAAAAAATTCATCTCAAGCATTACAGTGCTTTTTATCAGTATTAATGCTGTCCTGGGAAGCGCATAGAAACAGATGCACATGTGGCCCTTGAGCACTGTGAGTTAGGGGTGCGGCCCGTGCAGGGGGAAATCTGCGTATAGTTTCTGACCCCCCCGGGGCTTAACTACGGGTAGCCTGCTGTAGACTGGAAGTCTTACTGGCAACTAAACAGATGATTAACATGCATTTTGTGTGTTGAGTTACATACTCTGTTCTAACAAGCAAGCTAGAGAAAAGAAAATGTTCCTAAGAAAATCGTAAGAAAAGACATGTACAGTACTGCACTGTACTTACAAATATCTCTTATAAGTGGACTCGTGCATTTCTAATCCATGTTCAAGAATCAGCTGTACATGGGTAACTGAGGATTGTCTCCTGTTAAAACTTGCTTGCTTGAGGGACTGACATTTTGCCTTCAGAATTTTTTTGTTTTTTTTTAAATATTATTAAATGTTTGTTTATTTTTGAGAGAGCGGCAGACAGAGTGTGAGCAGGGGAGGGGCACAGAGAGAGGGAGACACAGAAGCGAAGCAGGGTCCCGGCCCTGAGCTGTCAGCCCAGAGCCCGACAGGAGGTTCAAACCCGCAGACCCAGAGATCAGCACCTGAGCCGAAGTCGGACGCTTAACCCACTGAGCCACCCAGGCGCCCCTTACCTTCCGGAGTTTTAACCAGGAAATGGGTGCCGTGACGCCCCGGGCTCGTGGACGCGAAGATGAGGGCATCCCTGAAGTGACTGAGCTGCTTGTCCCGTGTCCCGCCCCCTGCCCCCTGCCCCCCTGCCCCGCTCCAGCTCCACCCTTCCATTCTCAGACTAAACCCCCAGAGGCGGCCTCGAGGCCCCGCCTCCAGCCCGCTCGCCCCGGGAAATCCGCCCGTTTTCCGAAGCTGCTGCGCTTGAATCAGGGCACTTCTGCAGGCCTGTGAGCTGGGGCCACTGCTGCCCTGTTTTGACTCGATAGGGACCCCTTCCCGGGTTGGCGTGCACCGCACGAGCCTCTGGGGGGCGCACCAGCTCTCCTGGCTGCTCACGGGCCGCGGGGCGCGTCCGGATGGCCAGAGCCCAGACCCAGGGCCTGAAATGCAGGAGATTCGGGCCGCGTTTTGTTGAGAGCTGCTTTACTGTTACGGGGACCACACAGCATTTTCGGGAACACCCGTGACTTCAAATACTGTAGCTGTTTGCATTTATAAGCTTACTTTTTTTTGTCAGATTACAGATCCTAGTTTTTGATTTGGAAACTGTGGTTGTCTTCCTGCTGGGTACGTGGTGGGCATCACGTGAGCTGAGAGAAGTGGTGCTGAGGGTGCCTCATGGGGTGTGTGACCTAAAGGGGACTCTAGGGGCAGAGCCAGCTGCGCCCAGGGACGCGGAGCCATGAAATACCCTGTCGCTGGGGGTGCGGGAAGGCCAGGTTCCCCTGCTGTGTGAGGGGCTGGTGTCGTGGAACCCACTGGAGTCGCTGTGCAGGGCCTGGCGCGGGAGGCTGAGGGTGTGACCCGATTTGTAGCAGTGGAGGGAAGAAACGCCGGTGGTCAGGACAGCATCCTCCCGTGACTTCCGAGGACAGAGCCAGAGTCGCATGCGTCCGGTCACTAGCTGGCCGTTGCCAGAGTTGGCAGTGGACCGGATGGAGATTTTCCCAGTGGTTTTCCCAGGAAACATGCCCACTCAGCCAAAGAGCTTGTGAGAGGCCTCCTGTGTCTGGTGTGTCTGTGCCGTAGTTCTGGTGTGTGTCACATGGTCTGCACTTCCACCCTTACCGGCCGTCCCCTGGACGGAGGTTTCACTGTCCCTTTGCGTTTAGTAGGAAAACACTTCTGTCGGCGGCCACCAGGTGGCACTGGCCCCAGCGTTCCTCTAGGAGGTGTGTGTTTTGAACGTTTAGCATGATTTTTTTTCTTTTATCTTTGTATGTTTATTTTCACATTTTCCTAAATTGATATTAAAGGGACGGATATTAAATTAAGTTTCCATCTCTAACGTTGGTGAAGTTTTCTTTTCTTTTGCCTTTTTGTTCTTAAAAAATCTTTAAAAAATTAGATAAAAAATTTTACACATTTCAGGTATATATAACTGAGAAAGTGAAAGCCCTTTAGAATCCCACTCTCCTATGGGATTGTCATATATTTTGCTAGGATTTTTTTGTACCTCTATTTTCCTGTGTGCGTATATGCGTTTCTTGAGGGGTGTGGGGGGGGGAAGCATGTTTTTTACTTATTGTCTGTGCTTTTTCAGTTTTTTAAAAATTTATTTTAGACATCTTTCTGTATTGGAACATATTAGCAATATCTTATTTTTAAAAATGACAAAATGGTGATTTAAATATCTTTGACAGTAGAATATTGTTTAATAGTTTCCTACTATTTATTAGTATCTTTTATTTTGCTTTCACTCATTTTAAGAGGTAGCTGGCCAATGGCTTTGTAAGTTTTTTTCTCTTGAAATAACCATTTTGAACTGATTTGTTTTTCATCCTGTCTTCACAGTCGTTTTTTCACCCGAGTCGGTGTTTTCGTTGCTCTTATGGTCTCTTTGCCAAAGTTGTTAATGAAACACCATTGTGACATAAATATTTAAATTTAAAACAGGAAAGAGACTGTGGCATGTTCTTTGTGGACTGTGTGCAGTGCCCCCCGTCTTCAGTACGGGAATCCTTCGGGCCTGCTCCTTGGAGCTCATGAGCCTCCCACGGGGCGAGGCCTAGAGTGGGTCTAACTGAACCCGTACCCTGGGTGCCGCTGGTCTCCCAACTACATGCACGTCGTGAAATTCTTATGTGACCTTTGTGGATTAAAAGATGCACGAGTCCGGATCCTTCCTGCGTCTGGACCGTACTCCTTGCCTTTTCCAGTCGCTGTGACCGTGGTCTCGTCTCTTCCAGGCTGTGCTTGAGCACGTTCACGCTGGCCGTCTCGGCCGGGGCCGTGCTGCTTCTGCCCTTCTCCATCATCAGCAACGAGGTCCTGCTCTCCTTCCCGCACAGCTACTACATCCAGTGGCTCAACGGCTCCCTGATCCACGGTCAGTGCGCGCCACGGAGTGTAAGCACAGCGAACGGTTTCGGATTTTCCTGCCCGGAGTTTTAGATTTGCCTTTTCTGAGTTTGCTTCATAATTTGTGTCTTCCTCCGATAAACCACGAGTCCCTCATAACATCAGGAAGCCAGATTTTACTTACTGTTCCTATTCTTAGCTGTGAAAGGCTTTTCTGTTTTACTTAATCAAGAAGCAGTATTTATATTTACAATGATTCTGATAAGTATTCATTTAAATATTTATTTAAAACTTTTAAAATTTAATTTTTTTCATTTTTAGTTATTTTAGAGAGAGAGAGTGAGTGGGGAGAGGGGCAGAGGGGGAGATAGAGAGAGAAGGAGAGAGAGAGGGAGAGAGAATCCCGAGCAGCCTCCATGCTCAGCACGGAGCCCGTCGTGGGGCATGATCCGTGATGCTGGGATCAGGACCTGAGCCACAATCAAGCGTTGGACACTTAGCTGACTGAGCCGCCCAGGCGCCCCCATTTGAATATTTAACCAGAGAGCTCTGGCTAATCTGCATGTGGGAGAAGAGCTAGGCCTCCATCTGAGCCCTAAAGATACTAACTGTAGTTTTCTACTTTGTTTGATTTCCTGTTAGCAAATTTTGTCGTTTAAAAATAGATAGCAGAAGGGGGAAAAACGTTTTTGTCAGTATAGACTTCCAAATTAATGTGGTTAAAAAATGACTGACTGGGGCACCTGGGTGGCTCAGTCGGTTAAAGGTCCAACTTCGACTCAGGTCATGATTTCAGGGCTTGTGAGTTCGAGTCCTGCGTCGGCTCTGTGGTGACAGCTCAGAGCCTGGAGCTGCTTCAGATTCTGTGTCTCCCTCTTTCTCTGCCCCTCCATTGCTCTCTCTCTCTCTCTCTCTCTTACTCAAAAATAAACTTTAAAAAATAAAAGGGGACTTACTTACTATGGGCAATATAGTATATTGCTTGGAGGCCAAATATACCTGCTTTCTAATCTTGTCTCTTACATTTTCCAGAAACTTTTAGTGAGATAAGACATTTTAATTTTAATTGATAAAATATATTAAATCATCTAACATATAGATCTTTTTAATATGTTTCATTGCCTTCCCCCCTTTTTTCATATTGTGATTTCTTTCTTTTTTTTATTTTTTAAAAAATTGTTCATTGTCAAATGGGTTTCCATACTATTGTGATTTCTTACTGTGTGAAACACATCAGCTTTTTAAATGTTTTATTTATTTATTTATTTATTTGGCGGTGGGGGGTGTGCATGCACAAGTTGGGGAGGGGCAGAAAGAGAGAATCCCAAACTGGCTCTGTGCTGTCAGCACGGAACCTGATGCGGGGCTCAATCCCGCAAACTGCGAGATCATGACCTGAGCTGAAGTCAGGGGCCAGATGCTCAACCAACTGAGCCCCCCGGGCGCCCCAGAACACATCAGCTTTTTATTAGATTTCTGTAAATATGTTCTAGTTATTTTCTTTTCTAACTTTATTTGCCTTTCAGATTGATGGGATTATTAACATTTGTATATTGTCCAGCCTTTTGTCTCCCTTTGGCTTCTCTGTTTTGTGTTCGGAAGATCCTTTCCCTCCCTGGGATGTGACGGATCTGCCTCCCCTGCTCCCGTTTTCTAGAAATGATTTTGTCCACGCTCGCCTGGTTAATTCATCTGGAGTCTGTGCAGACAGCTCCCTTTCCTCTTACCTTTGAGTTGAGAGAAGTGGCTCCATTGGCTGTAGGATACTGGGAAACAAAATCTACGGTGAAGAAGATTGTTACGGCCAGCCCTGCAAGCGCATCACTGGCGCGCCTTCTGTGGCCTGTGGCCCTGAGTGTGGCCGGCTCCTGGGAGCACAGAACCAGGTGGCAAGCGCTCGTGGGCTCAGGCTAGTTTGTATTTCGCCCCATACACATCCCAGGGGGAGGTTTCCAAGCCACTGACTACTTTTGATGGTATTGCCCGGATCTGTTTTCATCATGGATTGTTTCCGATTGTTTAATTAGAACTATAGTGTACATCTTTACAAATAAATATTTGTCCATAGGATAAATTTCTGCAGTTCACTTTCCAGGTGAGCACACGTGAAAGCGTTTCGAGGGGCTAGTTCCCTGTCCAAAACGCTGCCCGACGTCCCTGGTGGTTTAGGTTCCGGGAGGGAGGGCGGGGTCCTCAGAACGCGTCTTCCCCGCTGCGCGCAGCCCTCGCGCCTGCCGGCCAGACGTGCAGCGGAATGTTCCCTTCGTTACCAGTGAGGGGACATTCGCAAAACATTCTCAGAGGCTGTTCATGTTTAGTTTTTAGTAAACTGCCTACCTGTGTTTCCTTTGCCCATTTTTACAGTGTTAGTTTTCCTTCTTCCTTTTAAAAAAAGTCTTTATTTAAATTCCAGTTAGTTAACATACAGTGTAATGTTAGTTTCAGGTGTACAATGGAGTGATTCTCCATTCTGTATGTGACCTGTGCTCACCTCGACAGGTGCCCTCCTTGGTGTCCGTCACCTGTGTCACCCGCTGTCCTACCTGCCTCCCCTCTGGTGGCCACCATTCTGTTTTCTGTGGTCAAGAGTCTGTTTCCTGGTCTCTCTCTCTCTCGTTCCTTTGCTCATTTGTTTTGTGTATTAAATTGTACAGGTGAGTGAAATCATATGGTATTTGTCTTTCTCTGACTAATTCCACTTAGCATTATACCCTCTACATCCATCTATGTTGTTGCAAATGGCAAGATTTCATTCTTTTTTATGCATGCAGTGTTTTTAAATGTTTATTAAAATTTTTTAATGTTTATTCATTTTTGAGAGAGAGCAAGAGAGAGACAGAGACACAGAATCTGAAGCAGTCTCCAGGCTCCGAGCTGTGAGCACAGAGCCTGATGTGGGGCTCTAATTCATGACTTACGAGATTATGACCTGAGCTGAAGTCGGACACTTAACTGACTGAGCCACCCAGGCACTCCTTAATTTATTTATTTTGAGAGAGAAAGAATGAGCACCAACTGTGGAGGGGCAGAAAGAGAGAGAGAGAGAGAGAGAGGGAGAATCCCAAGCAGGTTCCTTGCTGTTAGCGCAGCACCTAATGTGGGGCCCTGAGAACCCACAAACCATGAGGTCATGATCTGATCCAAAATCATGAGTCAGACACTTAACTGACTGAGCCATCCAGGCACCCTTGCCTGCAGAGAGAGAGAGAGAGAGAGAGAGAGAGAGAGAGAGAGAGAGTGTGTGTGTAAGTAATTGGTTGTCTATGAGAGGTTAATTGCACACATTTTCCTCCCATTTATCCTTTAATACCACTTAAGCTGTTTTTTGACACGAAGAATTTTAGTTTAATCACGTATTTGAATCTGGCCTTTGTGGTCTCTGTCTTGCATGAAAGTAGAAACACGTGGCATCATGATGCTCTGAAGACCACATGAATTCAGTAAAATTAGGAGTCAGTTAAAATCAGGAATTCAGTAAAAAGAGGTTACTCTATTTTTGTTGATTAACAAGTGAAAAAACTCAGACAAGCAAACTGAGATTGATACAGAAAATAGTACGTCGTCTACTGAAAGGTCGCTTGTTACCATAAAGGCAGGATTCAGCCTGGCAAGCAACGGCTGTGGATTCTTGGTGAGTGTTTTAGATGACGTGTCATTTGTTATTAGTAAGTAGTTGGATAAAACACAGTGTAGAAAATGGATTTTGCATGCGTGGCCTAACAATGTTTGAGGAGGACCGTTGGGCATATTCCCCCCGGGCCTGGCTTCCGGCAGGCTCCGTGCATCTTGCAGGGCTGGGCTCGCGGGGTTTTTTCCAGAACTACAGGCGGCTCAAGATGGGCTCACCGGTGCCGCAGGCGAGGTGGCCCTGGTCTCCAGTTTTACTAACTAGAAATTGCATGTTATACTTAGTGACCTTCATGTACTCTAAGTCGGGATCAGTTCTGTTATCCTGTTTGTGGACTGGAGGTAGGACCTGCTAACACAGGACATGCTATGTAGTTGGAGGCCTTAGCCCTGGAAGTAAATATACTTATATTGGTTGTCTTTCTCATTGTAACGTAAGGTGTGCTAGCTCAAATATTTTATTTTGTTTATAAATCGGAGCTTAGAACAAGGATTCCCACACAGTGGGTGTCTAATAACCATATGTTGAATGAATAGATAAACTCTATAATAAACAATTTTGAACTCCAGTGAAACCATATCAGCTAAAAGTTGGGGAACTGAGGAAGAACCTTCTAAATGATGTCCCTGCTTCTGAATGTCCTCTCAGGAATGGGTTTCAGGAGGCCTGGGATGTCCACCCCGGAAATCTTCCTTGAGGGTTTTGTGATCTGGCTTTGTTTCTGCTAATTCTTTGGTAGGTCTGTATTCTTTGCGGCATGTAGTGAATTTCACAAATCTTTAAATGCATCTTTCTCTTCTAAATTCGTAGCTTTCTTTAACCTTGTTGATGACATTCACGGGAGTGCTTATTGAGTCCCGTAGATAGTCTCGGGCTTGCAGATTTGTCAACCTTACACACGCTTGCGTCTTGGCCTCTAAAAAGCCGTTACTGGGGCCACAGTGTGGTAATCCCGAGATGCCCTGAGGCCCTCCCTGTGTTCCGGACACACTGCTCCTCGCCTCCTTTGTGGAGCGTCCAGGCTCCCCTTGGTGCTCAGGACCAGTTACCCCGGGCAGCACTGGCACGGCCTTCCTCGCTGCTTGGCGCGCAGGCGTGAGGACCCAAGTGCTGGCCTGCAGTCTGAACTCCAGGTCAGCGGAACCGGTGTGGCGTCTCTTGGCAGAAACATTCCTCCCTTTGGAGCTCGGACCTCTGGGCTGGCAGCGCCAGTTCCTGTGGTTACAGGAACAGGAGGCAAAAGTTCTGCTAGTGGGCACTAGAGATAATAGCCCCCGTTCCCATTTCTCCCCCTTGATTCCTGGACTGGGAGCCAACCCCCGTATTGGATATGGACTCAGGGCACACGCAGCCTCCTGGAGCACCTTTCCTTGGTCCTGCGACGCAGTGCCGCCTCGCTGGCACTGTAACTGGGTCTTCAGAGGGACATTCCGCCCTTTCTGTCAGACCACCTGCTTCAGGGGGTAGGGAACACGTGAGACCAGCGAGTTCCAAGGGCGTGCACCTGCCGCAGCTCTGCTGCAGGAAGCTCTGCCGTGAGGCTGGTGGGCAAGGCGGTGTAGAGCTTTGTAGACTGTAGTTCCGGCAGAAGCTTTGTGTTCAAGGCAGATCTGTATCTCTAGTAAGTGTCTGTTCCAAAAAGGGCAAATCGCCGCCCTTCCCATGACGGGGGTGGCCCGGTTCAGTGAATCTGACACCAGGCTGATCTCCCCTGGGAGGGGCGCCATCTTGAGCTCTCAGCGCTGGTTTTTGCTGCTGACCTATGAGGCCAGTTTGCTGGCGGTCACACTGCGGGGCCCGGCTCAGCTTCCCCCCACTGCTGTCGTGGCCACTTCGTTCATGAGCCCGTTGGATCGTGACAGGGGTGCCCGGGAGAGGGGCTGACCATCTCCACGGGACAGGTAATATGATCCACTTGATTATTAAGCTCCTCCTCTGCCAAGATCCCCTTTTGATGAGCAATTACGTGGACACAAATATCTTCACCCCCCCCCCCCATTCAGAAAGTGCCCGTCTGCCCCGGACTTCCTAGTTACCAGTTTTCTAGTGATGTTTCTTCCAGGTCCCTGACCATCCAACCACATCATTGGATACGACCCGTGAATAGTGATAATGTAATGAATAATAATGAATAATAGTAATAATCTCGTGCCTGGCCGCTTCTCCTCCCAAGCAAAGTACGATACATGAACACGTCCACTCTGGGCGAGCTGGCCTGGGTCCTTTCTTCCTTCGTCAGCTCAGTGTAGGGATCGCCCCAGGAGTCGGAGGTGCAGGCCCGGGGAGAGAAGTAGGGTGGCCCATGGGCATTTGGGCCGCTTGTTCCTGTAACCGACTTGTGCCCATGGTTGGGCCTGCTGCGGCCTGATCGTGTTGGTGCCCCTTCCTCTTGCTGCTGCGGTGCTGCTGCTGCTGCTGCGTGTCCGATGCTGCGGCCCGCTGGCCAGGTAGCACCTTGTTCACCACGGACGCTCAGGTCGCGTGGCTGGCTTGGGGGCCCACGATCAGGCGTCCGGCCTCTGCTGAGGCCAGTGTGGGCCAGCGTATTATCTGTGCGGCCGGCGGGCCTGTGCGGGGACCCGTCTGCAGCGCCTGTCAGGGGCCCCAGACAGCATCCCTGTCTGCCACGGACCCTTCAGGCACTGTTGCATTTACAGATCAGGTGGCCTATGCAGTGGGGCGGCTGGCACTGCAGCCTGCACTTGCTGCGGAACCTTCTCGATCCCGGGCCCCACTGTCAGCCGGCAGCTCTGGGCGTCACTTGGAAAAAGGGCTGGAGTAACACACCGAAATGAGGGATGCGTCACCTTCGAAGTCCAAGGAAGCCCGTGAGCCTTGGGCCTCTTCTGGTTGTAGGAGGAGCCGGGGTCGGCCACTGACTCTTCCCCCGAGGACAGATGCCTTTAAACGCCCCACAGCACTGGACCCCTGGGAATTTCACTGACATAGAAGGGCCCTGAATTATTCTTCAATTTATTTTCCACCCTCTGACATGAAAATATCTCACCAGTAAGTCTAGAGTAGTTGCTACTCCTTGCTCCCTAGATTCAGGCAGCAAAATGTAATCACTAAAATGGACCGGTGTGACATTGTGTGGATTAAATTGTGACCTGGGACTGAAGATTCGGTGCACCCCTGAGGTACAGTGAAGGCTCTGTGGCCTTGCCGCTGAAGGCCAGCTACTTCCGGTGGGCCGTGGGGTACAGATGGAGACAAAGGCGTTTGTCACATAGGAGTCACGTCTGCTACACATCAGGTACTGGGGTACGCGCTGATTCACTCTAGCGGTGAGACCACATCTGGTACAGCGGCTGCAGTCGGAGTGCCACCTGGTTAAGCCTGTGGTGACCCGCTGTCATTGTCCTGAGGCCCATTGGCCTGGGGACAAGGGAGTCCACGCTCCTGCATCTTTCAAATCCTTAATGATGGCAGTAATCTCTGCCGTCCCTTCGGGGATTTTCCTAGTTAGAGGCGGTTCTGCGCCCTTCTGCTTGGCCTTCCCCACCGTGACAGCCCCTACTACGCAGGTCAGGGAGCCGGCGCAGGGATTCCGTCAGCTGTTAGGGTGTCGGTCCTTATGTATTCCGGAACCGGGGGTGTGACTGGGGGCTGGGTTTGGAGGCCGCCGTGAGGCACGTGAGACCCCAGCGAACCCCCTGCTGGCCAGCTGACTCCAGAGCCCTCCTCTGGCCATGCGCCACAGTGACGGTTGGGGCTCAATGGTTGGCAGCCCTGGAGCCGTCTGACGGACTTCTCAACCCTGGGCAGTTCTGCCTTCCGTAGTGTCTGTGAGTCACTGACGGTCCTGGAGCGTTTAGGAGAGGTTCTTGTTACTGCTCTTTTTGTTCGTTAAGGCTTTTGTGAATTTGGATCACCTGCTCCAGTACTTTCATACTGAAAATATTCAGTAGTCATTGCAGAGTGAGAAAAAGTTGTTTACTGTTTCATTAGGAATACCTTGGTAAATTCAGGTCTTCTGCCCATTTCTTCACTGGATCATTCATTTTTCGTGTATGGAGTTTAGTGAGCTCCTTGTAGATTTTAGATACTAGCCCTTTATCTGATATGCCATTTGCCACTATCTTTTCCCATTCTGTCGGTCGCCTGTTAGTTTTTTTTATTGTTTCCTTTGCCTTGCAGAAGCTTTTTATCTTGATGAGGTCCCAGTAGTTCTCATCATCAGGGAAATTCAAATGAAAACTACACTGAGATACCACCTCACACTAGTCAGAGTCGCTAAAATGAACAAATCAAGAGACTATAGATGCTGGCGAGGGTGTGGAGAGACGGGCACCCTCCCACACTGTTGGTGGCAATGTAAACTGGTGCAGCCGCTCTGGAAAACAGTGTGGAGGCTCCTCAAAAAACTATCGATAGAACTCCCCTGTGACCCAGCGATAACACTGCTGGGGATTTACCCAAGGGGTACAGAAGTGCTGATGCATCATAGGGGCCCATGTACCCCAGTGTTCGTAGCGGCACTTTCTACAATAGCCAAATCATGGAAAGAGCCTAAATGTCCATCACCCGATGAATGGATCAAGAAGATGTGGTATATATACAATGGAATACTACATGGCAATGAGGAAGAATGAAATCAGGCCATTTGTAGGAAAGTGGATGGACCTTGAGGGTGTCATGCTAAGCGAAATAAGTCAGGCAGAGAAGGACGGATACCGTATGTTTGCATTCATAGGTCTAACAGGAGAGACCTGGCAGGGGACCATGGGGAGAGGAAGGGGGAAAGAGAGCAGGGGAGAGTGAGGGACACAGATCAGGGGAGACTACTGAATACTGAAAATGAACCATGGACTGAAAGGGGAGG
>NC_043701.1:1631988-1647158 GCF_006229205.1 Suricata suricatta
GACACATGGATTTGGGATGTTACATGTTAACCGTATTACCTCGGAAGGCCTCTTCACCTGAATTCAGTAAGATAAATAAATAAAATATTAACCTTAGTTCTAAATCTCTATCATGTAGCAAGATGTATCACTGTCTGCAATGAGAAAATGATTAAAATAGCTTGAAAAATAGGATCTGCAAAAAAGATACTGGAGTTGGAAATTGGCAGGATGGTAGCCCTCTGGTCATTGACAGTTTTAGCTCATGATCTCTGTCACCTGTCACCCGGAGGCTGCGAGGTGTGTCCCGTCCTTCACTTAGCGTGGCCACGACACGCTGGCAGCTGTGGTTACTGCGCGGCAGCGCAAGGGGCAGATGACAGAGCGGGAGGTCAAATTCGTACTGTCATTTTTCTTGTTAACTTTGGAAAAGGGTGGAAAATGGGCAGAAGAAAGTATCTATTTGTATGCACTTTCTTTGTATCTTGTTAGAAACCTTAGCAGAAAAATGTGAAACCCTTCAGTTCCATAAATTGAAAAACAGTAATAGAAATGCTTAATGTGCTTTCCTTCTGCGGTGGTGGACGTGTTCTGGAGTGAGGTGGGGTAGTGGTAGCACAGTGCTGTGAACACGCTAAATGCATTGAATTATTCACTTTAAAGTGGTGATTTTATGTAATGTGAGTTTAAAATTAAAAACTAAACAGGAATCAGTCTTTGGAAGGTAGGAGAATGGTGGAATTAAGTTGTAGCCTTAAATAAAGTCAGGAAATGAGTCTTGGGTTTTGAGGTGCCCCCCCAGTGGGTGGGGGCCGGTTTTTGCTAAGCTGCCCAAACTCCATACTGACCAGACAGAGATATGTGTTTATAACAGGATCGCCCCATTGACGTTCAGTCTGCTAAAAGATAACCTTAGTGAAATTGACTAGTCTTAGCAAGGTATGTGTGTTTAATTTTTATTTTTCAACGGGAATAGACAATACGCTGTTAGGGACAACATGAAGGAACAATACAGCATCTTTATTTTATCTATTTTCAAGTTCCATAGAAGATTAAAAAAAATTTTTTTTGTTTTTATTTATTATTGAGACAGAAAGAGATAGAGCATGAGAGGAAGGGGGAGAGAGGGGACTCAGAATCGGAAGCAGCTCCAGGCTCTGAGCTGTCAGCACAGAGCCCAGCACGGGCCTCCACCCCACAGACTGTGAGATCACGACCTGAGCCGAAGATGGACGCTTAACCGACTGAGCCCCCAGGCACCCCAAGTTCCATAGAAGATTTTTAGAAAGTCAGACTTTTAGATTATAAGCAATCAAACTTTAAAAAAGATAAATAGCACATCTACTTATATATAGATATTAACTCAAAAAGTCAGTCCTTAATAAAGTATAATATACCATTATTGGTTAAATGTTATAATGGCTTCTAGTTCATTAGTCTTAATGGTCATTTATCATAATATGCATCAGTTTAGTTACTGGATATTAATGGAGATTGTGTTTATGATACTAAAAAACAGAGGTGCCTGGGTGGCTCAGTCGGTTAAGCATGTGACTCGATTTCAGTTCAGAACGTGATCTCACGGTTCGTGAGATTGAGCCCCACGTGACCCTGCGATCCATCAGCCCAGATCCTGCTTGGGACTTGGTCCCTCCTGCTTGCATGAGCTCGAGGCTTTGCTTTCTCAAAAAAGTAGATAAAAGCAAACATAGGGGCGCCTGGGTCGCTCAGTTGGTTAAGCGGCTGGCTTTGGCTCAGGTCAGATCTCACAGTTCGTGGGTTCGAGCCCCGCGTCAGGCTCTGTGCTGACAGCTAGCTCAGAGCCTGGAGCCTGCTTCCAATTCTGTGTCTCCCTCTCTCTCTGACCCTCCCCTGCTCGCGCTGTCTCTCTCTGTCTCTCAAAAATAAATAAAAGACATAAAAAAAAAAGCAAACATAAAAAAAAGGAATCTAAGTGTTCAAAGTAAGAAATTTGCTTACTTAAATTTGGTAGATCTAAACAGTAGAGGTTTTTTTTTGTTTTTTTTTTTTTTTTTGCTATTTATGGATGATGAAGTAGAAGATTGTGGATAGAGAAAGATGTTGGAAAAAATATTTTTCTCTGGGTGGTAGGATATGCATTATGGGTATGAAGATTTTCCTGGTGCTTGCGTTATGCAGTATTTCTGTAATGGACATGTATTGCTTTTTTGTTACAACAAAAACTATTAAGGTAAAAAGTTTCACAACTTGTTGCTAAAATTGTTGTTTATTTTTTGTTTTTTCTTCTAATAGAACTGTTCTAATTCTGAACTTCACACAGTAGTTACTGTTCAAAAGCAAACGTGTAGTCTTTCTCTAAGGCTTTTGCTTTCTTGGTAGAATTTTTTTGTTATATAACTTTTTGACAGTTGGATTAGATCCTCAGTTCCACTGAAATATTGATTTTATCTTAGATTTGTCATTTTAGAAATTATTTAATATGGCTGAACTATGATTAATTTTTTGTTTTAAATTCATGAAGGTTTTGGTCTATGTGATGAAGAGTGATAGATCATTTGCTCTGTAGGATTATGTTGGATTTTGGAATATTTTGTGACTCCAGCAGATGGAGCTAGAGGTTAATGCATCCTGTGGTGATCTGGTAATTCAGTTTGGTTTGTTTTGGTTTTAAACTAAGTATTCTAAAAAACAAAACAAAAAACCCAAACCCCTCAAATCCCAAAAACGATTCTAGGATTATTAATAGGATTATTAAGTAACCTTTGTTTAAGTTGAGATACCTCTTTGGGGAATAGGCATAGGACATCCTTCAAAAACACTGTCACTGATACTGATTAAGACAAACTACAAGGTCTTTGAATTTTTAGGATTGTACTATACTACTGTACTAAAGCATGTAATTTTAGCTTTGTGAAGCAGAGACTTTCGACTAATATTTCTATCTTATAAATGAATATGTAATAATATATAATAAATTATATGATATATATAAACCCTCATTTAAAATTAGGCAAGTTTTATTAAAATTATAGAAATATTCTTAAGGGATATTTATGTATGTCTGATATATGTTTGTAAAATGCTGGAAACTTACTAGGTCTTACAAAGTTGCCAAGCATATAATTGCTACTTAGGAATGTATGTTAGATATATTATTTTTCTACATATTAGATGTTTTTCTCATAGTAACTTTAACTTTTATGTTATAGATTTGATAATTAAGTTAGTATAAGCTAAGTCTGCAACTTTCACATTTATTTACTCTGGTTAATAAACTTAATTTTTTTTAATTCAGACTTTTAATCAAAGATGGTTATTTATGTAGATGATTATTCTGTTAAAATAAGACCATCAACTTTCAAATTCTTTGTGTTAAGTGAGTATGTCTTACAAAAATAAGTAACAGTGGTCATTCTATATCCCATTATATCCCTCTCTACAAGTGTGGGTGTCAGAACTGTTGGCAGTAATGTTGAGGCTCCTGGAAAAAGAGCAGGGGGGGGGATTTAGATTACATGCACATGTGTGTGTGACATGTACACGCATATATAACATGTAGCACGTATATTACAGGATGTATGGAACACGCCTGTGCACGCACACCTATCTCACATATCCATAGAGTTCAGCACGAAAGTAGGCACTGACGTCAAGTCCGACTGAACGAGCGGTGGTCAGAGTCTCTGTGACCGTGTTCAGTCCCCTCCTCTCCTGCGCTGCAGACACTGCTGCTTGTTGATTGTTGGTACCGATTTCTTTATTTAGCTTTTTGTAACTGTCTTCACTTCAGACTTCTTTAAATGTTCAGTTATTTTTGAGAGAGAGAAACAGAGAGAAGGAGAACAGAATCCGAAGAACTGTGAGATCATGACCCGAGCCGAAGTCGGCCACCAACCGACTGAGCCGCCCAGGTGCCCCCAAATTTTTGCTTATTTTGAACAAATTTTAATTTCAGAATCTTAGAAATGTTGTGTCTATCCTGCGTAAGTATTTTGTTAAAATAAAGAGATCTTTATTTAGACCGTTACAAACAGGAAGAGGGGTCCTTTCTATTTAAAGCAATTCTTTGAGAAGATATAAAACATTTTTTCCTGCGTGATGTTTTCCCCGAATGTAAGTTGAAAGTAGCAGGCATTGAATAGCAGAATAGGGGTTGAAGTGAGGCCTTGCGGGAGTTTCATTCTCATGCTTAATATGTTTTTAGGACACCATCCTTTGATTAGAGTACACTTTCTAAATGTAGCAAAGAGTATAATGGAGAGGGTAGAGAGAAAGGAGAGAGAAGAATAAGGCTGATGTTTCCGTGAAGGATCCTCGAGGCTCATCTAGAACGTTTACGGGAGCAGTTGAAGTGTAGGAATTTAGGACAAGAGAGTAAAGACAATGGACATTTCACGGTAGGGGAACACTTCCATTTTGTACGAGAAAACCAAGACAAGGGAATTGAGATTTAGGCTTTATTCTGTTGCTGAGTTGTGTGTTGGAACAATTTTAAAAAGGTGTAAGGACATCAGTTAGAATCAGGGAAATCAACTGGAAACAGTGGGTAACTACAGGTTAAAAACCGTTTTTTGGAGATTGACAAATTCATGAAGACAGTAAAGAATGGGTGCTCTCCTGTGATGTTTTATGCCCAGAACTTCCCCTGCATTTTATCGAAAACTAAGCCTCAGGTATGAAGTAAGAAAAATTAAGAAACTTAGTATTCCAGTGTTGGTGGAGAAACACTCAGGAAGGAATATAGTTTGGCCAAGATGGAGTAGGACACGCTGCGGCCCCTCTCGCCTGCAGCGCCCGGGGACAGGGGGGACGTAGATGGCAAGGAGGAGGGGCTTGGGGTAGAGAGTCCTGCACCTGCTCCGGGACGCTGCGCGGGCGCGGGCACGGGCTTGGGGGGCCGGCTGCCGGGCGGAGGCTAGAAAGGAGAGGGCTGCACAGAGAAACATCTTCTTTTACAGATGGATAGAGTTAATGGGCCATCATATTCTCAGTTTCAACATTTTCTTAGTAAGATCTTACTAAACTGATCTTTTTTGTGGGGGGAGAGCTGAAATGAAGGTTTTCACAAGGTTGTGTTCCTTTTTGGAGGTTCTGAGGAAGAATTTGCTTCCAGGCTCATCGAGGTTATGGGCTGAATTTGGTTCTTTGTAAGACTGAAGCCTCCACCTCCTTGCCAGGTGTAGTCTTTGCCCTGGAGGCTGTCCACTGTCATGTTTTTCCTGTGACCCACCTCCAGCAAAGGTGGGTTGACTTCCTGATTTACCCTTCTGCTGCTTCTCTCTGACTTCAGCTCAAGAAAGTTCTCTGCTTTTAAAGGATCCATTTGGGTAGGTTGCTCCAACCTGGCCAATCTAAGATTCTCTCTTTATCTCCCTGTATCAAAGTCTGTAACCTTAATAATTATACCTGCGGTCTTTTTGGTATGTATACTGGATTAAATAGTGGCCCTCTCCTGTGCCCGGCCCTCTTTCCCCATTCATGTCCACTTAGAATCTCAGAATTTGGCCATATTTGGAAATGAAGTCTTTGCAGATGTAATTCGTGAAGATGAGGTGACACTGGATTAGGGTGAGCCTGAGTTGAATTAGTAGTATCCTTATAGGAACATAAAACAGAGACACAGACACCCCTGAAGAAGGCCATGTGAAGCCAAAAGTGAGATTGGAGTGATGCATCTGTGTATAAGCCCAGGAACGCAGCTACCAGGAGAAGGGGGGAAGGATTCTTCCCGAGAGCCTTCAGGAGAGATACGGTCCTGTTGATACCTGGATTTGGGACTTGTAGCCTCCAGAACTGCGAGGTAATAAATTTCTGTCAGAAGCCATCCAGGTTGTGGTACTTGGGTTAGAGCAGCCTAGAAAACTAATAAACCATGGACTATAACATATTCACTGATTTCAGGGATTGAGATGTGGACATTGTTCTGTCTACTTTGAGCTTGCAGCTGAGTACAAAGCAGGAAAGTACAACCCACAATGACGAGAAAAACCAATCAGAACTGAGTCACAATTGATAGGGATTCACAACTGGTAGATAAAAACGTTAATGCATTTCTTATGGCCCTGTCTCACATGTTCCAGAAGCCAGAGGAGGGCTTGAACATATTGAGACAGGGAAGATATAAAAGTAATCAAATCAAACATCTGGAAATGAAACCTGTAATGTGTGACAGGAAAATACATTGGAGGGGATAAAAACAGATTTAACATTGCGAAAGAAAGGCTAGTGAACATGAAGACATAGCAAGAGAAAACTGTTCAAAAAAGAAAGAAGAAATGACTGGAAAACTGGCCAGGGTATCAGTGATATAATTAATGTCCTTTTTTTTTCTTTCATAGTTTATTGTCAAGTTGGTTTCCCTCTAACACCCAGTGCTCATCCCCACAAGTGCCCTCCTCCATGCTCATCACCCCCCTTTCATAATTAATGTTCTTAAATGAGGGAGGATTAAGAAGGAATATTTGAGAAATTAATGACTGAAAATTTTCAAGATTAGATAACTATAAACCCAGGGATCGAAGAAGCTCAACTGGCCCTGTCCCCAAGAAAGATGAAGAAAACTACACCAAGAGGTCAAAGCCTGTGATAAAGAGCAAATCTTACAAGCTTTCAGAGACGACGTATAAAGTCCAGAGGAGCAGTGGTGAGAACCAGCTTATCTCGTGTGGGAGACAATGCGAGTCCGATGACTGGGAGAACCTGCAATCTTCGTTCTCAATCGAGTGAAGTCTTTTTCCAAAACAAAGGCAAATAAAGACCGTGTCAGATACACAAAACGTAAAACTTATCTGCAGACCTGGACTACAGAAAATAAGGGAAATCCTGTGGGCAGAAGCAAGGTGGTAGGAGACAAGAGATCTCGCTCTACAGAGCAGAATGAAGAGCACTTTAGAAGTGGCAGTTTTATGGTAAAATATTCAAGTTTTTCTTTATTATATAAGTCTTTTTTTAATGTTTTATTTTTTGAGAGAGAGTGTAAGTGGGTGAGGGACAGAGAGAGGAGGACAGAGAATCAGAAGCGGGCCCTGTGCTGATGGGCTGAGCGCAGCGAGCCTGATGCGGAGCTTAAACTCACGAGCCGTGAGATCATGACCTGAGCTAACGTTGGATGATCAACTGACTGAGCCGCCCAGGTGCTCCTTTTTATTATGTAAGTCTTTAAAAAAAAAGATAATTGGCTCTTTAAAAAATAGTAACATATTACGATTTTATAACCGATTTGGTAAAATGCATGACAGTAGCACAAAGACAGAAGGAAAGAAATGAAATACCCCTTTTTTAAGGTTATTATGCTGTATATGAAAGCAGATTGTGATGAGTTAAGGTGGATGTGATAAACTTGCAGGCAACCCTAAAATAGCTCAACAAAAAGATGTAGTCAGTCTGCGACTGTAAGAAAAGCTGGAATAATAAAACAATAATTATTCCAAAGGAGTGCAGGACAAGAAGGAAAAGGGAAGATAAATGGACAAATAGAAAACCAAGAACAAACCGATAGACTTAAACCTGACCGTCTCAGCAAACATTAACGGTCTAAACATTCCAATGAAACGGCAAAGACTGGGCGTGCCTAGTTGGCTCCGTTGGAAGGACATGTGACTCTTGATTTTGGGGTTGTATGTTTGAGCCCCACGTTGAGTGTAGAGATTGCTTAAAAATAAATAAGTAAACAACAAAAAAAAGGCGGAGATTGTCAGACTGAAAAAAAGGGAAAGATTCAAGTATATTCTGCATCCAGAAAACCCATTTTAAATATAAAGACATGAATAGGTTTAGAGGGATAGGAGAAAAAGGGTATACCATCCCAATTCCAATAAAAAGAAAGGTGGAATAGTTATATTATTATTAGAAAAAGGTATGGATTTTGCCAGGCATAAAGAAGATCATTTTGTAATGATGGAGTCCATATATCAGAACATAAACATTTATTTACCTAATAAGTAGCTGTTAAATGCATGAAGGAAAAACTTACAGAAATGAAAGAATTAAATGTCAAAATCATAGTTTTATTCAGATTTATCAATACCCTCTTTTTAATAATTGATAGAACAAATTAGGAAAAATTTAACAAGATGGAAAGTTTGAATAACACTCTTAACTAATTTGGCTTAATTTGCATTTATAGACCTCTCTGCTCAACAGTTGGTGAATATACATTATTTTCAAGTACTCTAGGCATATTTATCAGGGGAGACCGCATTCTGTGCCATAAAATAAGTCTCAGTACTTTTGTAAGTCAGACAAAATATGTTTTCTAATGACCGTGAAATTAAACAGGAAACCAGTAACAGCAATATAGTTAGACAAGCCCTCAACTATATGACAACTAAATAACTAGTAGGTCAAAAAAGGAATCAGAAGAGAAATTTGAAACTACTTTGGACTAAATATTTTATTTTGAAATAAAAAAACATTTGAAAATTTATAGTACTAAAATGCCTGAAAGAGGAAAAAAAAGGTCTCAAATCAGTGCCCACAATTTACTTAAGAAACCAGAAGAGAAGAGGAAATGAATCCCAAATTAAGAAGATTGGAAAAAAAAAAGATGAAGAGTAGAAATCAATGAAATAGAAGAAAGAAAATCTTGAGAAGATGAGAAGATCAATAAAATTGATACAACTGCAGCCAGGTTGATCAGTTAAAAAAAAAAAAAAAAAAAAAAAAAGGAAGACCCCAATTACCAGTGTCAGGAATGAGAGGGATGACGTCACTGTGGATTCTGCAGGCGTTAAAAGGATGATTAGTGCACATTGTGAACACTTTATGCCAGTACAACCCCTGAGAGAAATGGAAAGATTTGAAAGGCAGGAAATTACTACTAAAGTCTCCTACACATTGTAGAAATGTTACAAACACTCTCACAAATAAAATTCTAGGCCAAGAAGACTTAACTGTCAGTTCTATCAAATATTTGAGTTAGAAGCAATACCAGTTCTACACAGACTCTTTCAGAGAATTGAAACCGAGGGAATACTTATTAATTCATTGTGCCCAGCATTACCCTGATTCCAAAGCCAGACAGACATCGCATGAAAAGAAAACTACAGACCAGTGTCCCTCATGAACATAAATGCAAAAATTCTAAACAAAATTTAGTAAATCAGATAGGACAGTGTATAAAAAGGATAATACATCTTGACTTGAAAAATCAATGAATGTAATTTACCATAATCAAACACTAAAAAAGAAAAGTCACCACAATACATGCAAAAAAGCAAACTTCAGCATCCATTTTTGATAAAGTCTCAGAAAACGAGGCATGAAAGGGAGTCTCTTTTTCCTAATAAAGAGCATCTGTAAAAACCCTTACAGCTAACCTCATGCTTAATGGAGGACTGAACGCTTCTCCCTGAGAATAGAAACAAGGCAAGCTCATCCCAACTCACCACTTCTGTCATATTGTTCTGGTGACTTTTAGCAAATAAAGGACATTGATGTTGGAAAGAAAAAGTGAAACTGTATTATTAACAGATGAGATGGTTGTCTGTATAGAAATCGTAATGGAATCTATCAGTAAAAAGTGATTACAACCAATAAACGAATTTGCATCGTTGCAGGATACATGATAAATATACAAACCTCAGTTGCATTTCTAAATATGTACTAGCCATGAGGAATTGGAAATTGATTAAGAAAAACCATTGCCACTGTATATAGTAGCATCAGAAATATATATTTAAGGATGTGATACCTATTAGTATGCACTATAAAACACTGCTGACAAAAGTTAAAGAATCCCACAATAAATGGAGAGATATATCATGTTCATTGATTAGAAGACAGTGTGAAGATGTCAGTTCTCCCAAGATTGGTCTGTAGATTCAGTGCAATCTCATTCAAAATCCTAGCAGCCCTGGCCCCCTGCTAGTTTTGGGTAGAAATTGAAGAGCTGATCCAAGATTCAGATGGGAGTTCAGAGGACTTAGAATAGCCAGAACAACTTTGAGAAAAAGAGGGGGAACCCCCCCGGGTTTCCCAGCTGTTTCAAGGCCGCGTGCATCAAGGTGGTGTCACCATAAAGAGAAGTAGACGGACGTGACGAACTAGGGGGCCCAGGAGTGTATCTGCACGTATATAGTCAGTTTGCCTTCAGTGAAGGTGCAAAGGTGGTTTGGCAGTCTCTACACCAAACATGGGGCTTGAACTCACAACCTCGAGATCAAGAGCCACATGCTGAACTAACTGAGCTAGCCAGGTGCTCTTGAAAATCACTTAAATTTGAGTGTTTTACCTATAAGAGAGGTATAATGAGGTAAGATATTTGGCCAAATATAATCCCAAAGGCAGACTTAAGAGTCTTCTTTTTCTAAGTCTATTTTCATTATCATCTCAGTAACTTTTTATTGTGACCATGGAGGAGTAGACCGTGTGGGCGCCTGTCTGCTCAGCTGAGTGTCTGACTCTTGATTTCGGCTCAGGTCATGATCTCAGGGTTATGAGACTGAGCCCTGCATTGAGATCCTCTCTCTCTCTCTCTCTGCCCTTCCCCTATTCATTCTCTCTCTCTCTCTCTCTCTCTCTCTCTCTCTCTCTCTCTCTCTCTCTCAGAATAGATAAACTTAACAATAACAACAAAAAAAGTACAGAATGTGCCAGAACAGAAAACAGTGATAGGAACTTGCCTACCTCTCTTACATTTTCTTTCCCACTTAGGATTGCTTACTAAAACTTCTGTTGTGTCGTGGTCTTTAAAAATCCCAGGAATTAGCTTTGCCAGGGGCGGACTCTGCAACCTTGGCAGGCTAACTAGGCAGCCTCTGCCTGTCCTGTTGCGGGGCCGCTGGGAGGAGCACGTGAGTTGGTATAATATCAGAAGTCACTTAGACCAGAGCGTGGAACACAAGGGCTCGGCAAGCGCTGATTATTGTGTTCGGGTTTGTATTAGACGTAAATTAAGTGATATTGTGCATGTAAAATGGACCACCTGGCATGTATCAAGTGCTCAAGACAGTCTAGTGCCTTTGCTTGAAACACCCAGGGGCCGGTATGTCTAAAGAGACTGTATTTTTGGATTTCTGCATTTGTTCTGTCTTCAGTGGATTTGCTTAGGACACAAGGAAAAATATTTCTAGTTTCTATTTTAGCTTCTCCTAATACGTACAAGTTACAAAGTTACACAATTTTAAATATGAATTTATTGGGGTACCTGAGTGGCTCACTCAGTTAAGCATCTGACTTAGGCTCAGGTCATGATCTTATGGTTCGTGCGTTCCAGCCCCGCATCGGGCTCTGTGCTGACAGCTTGGAGCCTGGAGCCTGCTTCCGATTCTGTGTCTCCCTCTCTCCCTGCCCCTCTCCCTCTTGTGTTTTCTCTTTCTGTCTCAAAAAATAATACTAAAATTTTTTTAAAATCTGAAATTATTTTCTCATTTCTAAGTTTAGGTGATTTGTTAGGCCTTCGAGTTTACGTTTCTTGGAAAACTATGCCTCTTTGACTAATATAATTTAGCATAGTAATTTTTTAAGGGCCTGTCTCTAATCTTTCTTCTTCTTGTTCCCTCCTTCCAGGTCTGTGGAATCTGGCGTCCCTCTTTTCCAACCTCTGCTTATTTGTGCTGATGCCCTTCGCCTTTTTCTTCCTGGAGTCCGAAGGTTTTGCTGGCCTGAAAAAGGTAAAGTGAGTCATGTTTTGGAATCAAATCAGTCAAAGTAAGGAGAACGTGTCGTTCGTGTTAAACTTGTAAAAGTGGGCTTGAACAGCCAGTTGACTGAAATATGGAAAGTCTAATTAGTAATAATAGCAATGTCTTGTTAATAATGCTAGCAGTAGGATTAATAGTATTGCATATTGAATGATCTTGTGTGTCCACGGGGAGAAAGTTGTCTTTTCCGAATGTCTTTATAGTGTGTGTGAATGTGGTAGAGTGTTTGTAGGGAACGGAGCTGGTGAGATCGCTCTGCTCCCTTAGGCTGTCTCGTGTAGTGTGAAGAATGACGTGAAATCCTAACAGTCTTAAACATATCTTGATGTAAAAGTCATTTTACAGCCAGCGTTTCCAGGAGAGGAGCATGTTAGAAAACCCAACATGCTCCTCTAGATAAATTCTCAAGATACTGAGTTCCTGATCTTAGTGAATGTGAGAGATGAGGAATGAGCAAAACAAGAGACTGCATCTTTTTTTTCTTTTTTAAAAGTTTATTCATTTATTTTGAGAAAGAGTGAGAGCAGGGGGGGGGCAGAAAGAGAGGGAGAGAGAGAATCCCAAGTGGGCTCCGCGCTGTTAGCACAGAGCCCAATGCGGGGCTCAAACTCCTGAACCGTGAGATCGTGACCTGAGCTGAAGTCAAGAGTCCGTGGCTTGACCAGCCGAGCCCCCCAGGCGCCCCAGGAGCCTGCGTCTTAACTCCTCAGTCGAGGCCGTTCCTGTGGTAGTAACTTCATCTGTCTTTGAAAATAACATTTTAAAATGGAAGGAATGACATTTCTGTTTATAGCTTGAGTTCTTGGCTGTAGAAATTTGAAATCTAACACAAAGATTTAAGTAGCTAATACTTTCCGGCAAAAGCGAGTTCTTGGGTTATAGTTTACTTCTGGATGCATTGCACCTTTTTAGTGTTAGTTCTGTTGTATTGTGAACGTGAAGCGAAAGTGTGCCTCCTGTCTTACTGTTGAACACGCTATAATGCCAACTAAATACATTTGGCAAGGAAAGCTGTCAACTGGATTTTTATTTCTTTGTATTTCATATAACTTTGTAGGTTCTTAGGAATGAAATTGTTCAGTCTAACAGTTGGACAAGTCTGGTTTTGAACCATAAGTACGACGCTTTGCGGATTTGCGTGGGGAAGGGTGCCAGGAAGGGCGCCGGGAAGAGTCCGGGAGAGGTGGCGGGTGCGGTTGTCTCATTCTCTGTTTAAGGCTGAAAACTCACAGTCCCGCTCGTGTCCCGTAAGGGGACGGAGATCCGAATGGGATGTGAGGTGTTGGTTAAGGAGGGTTGGCGAGAACGCGCCTCAGGAAGTGCGATCATCGGAGGCGCTTGAGGAAGCAGTTTGAGAGCAGAGTGTTGCCGGCCGCCGGCTCGCTCCGCAGAGTGTACTCGGCACCCACTGGGCGGTAATCGCTCTGCTGGGGCAGGGCCTCTGCCTCGAGGGGCAGACAGATGGATGCCGGATGGACTTGGAACCGCCGGCTGCTTGGGGAGGCCCCCAGCGCTGCGGGTCTTGATTCGTCTGGGGAGGGGGCACGGGGGGGGGGGTCGCGGGAGGCGCCCGGCTGCCCTGGGGTGGGGCGTTCAGGCTTGGGCAGCGGCCCCGTGCGCCCGAACTGAGGGGACGCGGACACTCGGGTGTAGAGCGGAGAGTCGGTGGGGGGCCGGGGGCGTGGAAGCCTGTGGGGGTCACGTTCTGGAAGGACTTGCTTCCTCTGCCATTTAGTTTGGATTTTGTGCTGCAGATGACAGGGAGTTGGCAAGGGAATTTTGAAAAAGATTTTTGCATCTTTTATTTAAGTGCACACGTCGGAGTTTAAACACACGCCGCTGAGGGAAGGAGTGCGGGCACCCACGATGTGACGCGCCGTGGCTTGGGGAGGGGCCGCCAGACCGAGTGAGTCACGCACCTGCCGCTGACGTTGCTGCGTTGTTTGCGTTGCGCGTGCGCATCGTCTTCCTTCCCTTCTCGTCTCGCGTGCGGTCTCACCAGGACAGAAACCACTGGCGAAGCCCGGTGTCACGCGCGTTTGCATAGTTGGTATTGTTGACGCCTTTCCCTGATTTGTACTTTCTGTGCAGTTGTGGTTTTCCCAGGAGACGGTGTGTAGCGCGGACGGACCCCGGGTCTCCAGATGATTTTCCCCCCTTGCTGTGAACTAACCGACTCCAGGAGGGACTTGGCTAAGTTTCCTGGAGCAGAGTCACCCACTGCCTCCAGAAGGAGAGAAAACGCACGCGAAGCCCAGCGACACATCGCTGTTCCCTTGTTCCCTCTCGCAGACCAAGGTCGGAGGGGAGGAGCGGCCTGAGGAAGGACGCAGGAAGGTGGCCGAGGTGTCCCCCCTCCAGCTGTAGGCACTCTTTCCTCCCGGTTTCTTACTCGCCTCCTGTGCACACTTAAAAGAACATTCTTTCTAAGCACATCTTTGTCTCTGTTAACAGTCTCCTCAGAATTCCTCAAGGTCACCAGCTCCATTTTGTGACCCCAGAGGGGGCCTGATGTGCTGGGTGTGTGTCGACGCGGCCAGCACGCTCCGCAGGGGCGGGAGAGGAGGCCGAGGAGGCGGGTGCTTGGTGCCCTCTGCTGACTTGGGTAGTTGGACCACGAATGGGAGTTGTAGGAACCGAGCTAAGAACCGGTCCTTAGGGTTGTTAGGGAAGGGGGGGGCTGGGGCGCAGCCTGGAGGAGGGAGAGGCGGGATAATTCTGCTCTGAGCGAAGAGAAGGGGCCTGTGGAGGGGAGATTGCAGGTGAGGCGCTAGGTGAGCAGATTTGCCATTAGAGTCTCATTGTCTCAGCTAGGTTTTCATCGGGGCCTCAGGGTTTCTTTCCGTAAAATGGGCACAGTAACGATCGTTACCTGACTGTATTACTTAAGGGATTAAATGAGGGAGAGCGTTCGTGTGAAACAGTAACCAGGATATATTAGCTATTATTGTCATTATTCTAGAGCTGACTGCATTTCACTAGTAAGTGCTCCATGGGATCAATGGAACACAACAGAATACAGTATAGTCAGCTCTTAACTATTTACGTATCCTGGACAGTTTTAGGCTACAAATCTTTTTTCCCATTTTGAAATGGCATGGACTAAAGCAAGATCAAACCTGCATGAAGATAAGGTGCATTCTAGACTCTTTTAGAATTGTTTAGAAAGCTTTAAAATTAAGGTAATCGTGTTATTTCAAATATTCATATTTTTCAGTTTAAAGTCAATTACATGTGGGGCTGGGTGGCTCAGTCAGTTGGGTGTCTAGCTCTTGATTTCGACTCAGGTCACGATGTCACCGTTCATGAGATCGAGCCCCGGGTTGGACACCGGGGTGACCGTGCAGAGAGTGCTTTGTATTTTTTCTCTCTCTCCCTCTCTGCCACGCCCCCCTCAAAATAAATAACTAAACTTAAAAAAAAATCAATTGCATGAAAATTGCCAGGGTTACTAGCATTGCATAGTTTAAACCCTTCATTGTCCGCCTTCCTGTGACACGAGGTCGTAGGGGTTTACTGGTGCTCAGCCTGCACAGTTTGCGGAGATCTGTCGTTCTTTACGGAGTT
>NC_043701.1:1647258-1651138 GCF_006229205.1 Suricata suricatta
TAGGGGTTTACTGGTGCTCAGCCTGCACAGTTTGCGGAGATCTGTCGTTCTTTACGGAGTTCGGGACTGTGTCCCGGACTGAGGCGAGCGCATCCCAGGCCGCCGGCGGCATGTCCCACGCGGCCGGCCGGCGCGGGCAGCCCGCGAGCCCGTGTCTGCAGCTCCGCGCTCGTGGCCAGCGGGGCGCAGCTGGGTCTCAAGGGCTGTCGGGGAGGGCTTGGAAACCGCTTCAGCCCGGAGGTTTGAGTAATGACGACCTTGAAAAATGGTTAAGCTACGTTTCTTTTTTGTTCCTTCGGCCACCCTCCTGGTGCTGTTTTACTACGTCTGTGTCTGGTGGAGTCCCTACACGGCATGTGGCCCCACCGTACTCCCATGGATTCCCCTGGGCAATCGATTTTAACACCGCCCCTCGCACATTGTGCCGGGACGCGGAAATTGGCCACTAGCCACCAGCGGATGCAGAGCTTGAATTGAAAATCAAATTAAGCAGAATTCTCTACTTAGTTTTTAATTAAACCACTATGTTAATTCAAACAGGACATTTTAGGCCTGGGGGGGTTGACCATGTCCTTTTAAGGGCCTTAAATAAGCCTTTCTTCTCTCTCCTGACCCTGGTGCATGTTTCTATTTTATTAGGACCATCTCCTCACGATTCCCGTTCTTTATATTCTCAAGGGGGTAGGAGAATGTAAGTGGTTTTAATAAATCGACTTTTTCTTTCTTTCGTAAGAAAGTAACTTTTATCTTGGAACTCTAACTTACGGTTAGAACTTAAATGTTGATCAGTTTGTATTATTTCACAGCCACCTGTCTGTATTGTGTCGAGCATTTTATGTGTCCGGGTGTCCTGACTTCCTGGGCTGACTTCCCGGGCTTGCGTCTGAATGTTTGTCTCGGCCCCTGCCGGCCGCTGCGTCTCGGGGCGTCTTTCTCCGCGGGGTTTGTCTTGGTCCCGCGGTCGCATAGCAGAGTGCAAGGTGTCAGGGCCTGCGCGTCCGTCCCTCTCACCCCTTGGGTCAGCAGTGTGCTTTTCTCTTGCCACACTGCCCCAGAGAGACCCCCAGATGATCCTGGATGGTGCCAGAGCTGTTTGCCGATTGCAAGGTGAACTCTGGACGCAGGGGAAGCCGTGCGTGGGTCCCGCCTCCGGCCAGGCCAGCGTTTAAATAGGAGTTCGGAATATATTTGTTTCGTGTTGCTTTTTAACATCTTACTTTTAGTTCAGATGTTATGTGGAGAAAACTCATCAAGTTCATGACAGTGAAGAAATATAATCAGTGACCGACTAATTCACAAACCCTAGATGTTTCCGGGAGTAACTTTATATTTGCCTCACCTTAATGCCCACCCTGGATTGGAAGTCTTGGCATGAAATCTAACAGAAGCGACTGCAACATCCTGACCAATTACCCGGCTGTCCAGACACCCCCGCATGTCCAGAGCATAGCACGCCGTCTGTAGGATTAAGAGGTTAACTCCTATAACTTCAAACGGACTGCTTGATAATAAAAGCAAAAAGTACAGAATTCGAGGTAACTTCCTTTCTTAGCTAATTAGACTGACCAGGTGGCAGCAGAGGGCCGGTGCCGGTGCGGGGAAGGCCCATAAAGCCGAACGCCTTGACAGCACCGGGCGGGAGGGGCCCGGGCCGCGCTCAGATGTTTCTATCCTGTGTCACAGTGTGAAATTGTCCTGGTTTATGTCCCTTTTGGCAAACTTACATAAAAGTGACCTTGTACTGTATTTTATGGCCAGATGACTTTTCCCCCCAGTGGCTAATTTGTCTCAGGCCTCCATCTTCAGAGACGCAGAAATGAGTAGGAAGTCCAGCGTGCTCTCAGAGCGCTTTCATTGCGTTCTTTCATTATTTTTGCTCGTTTTTGCCACTGATCATCCATAAATTGTTGGACATGAGTGAACAAGGAAGTGCTGCTTAGTGTTAGCGGCACATGCGCGTCTTGGCCTGGTTTTTGTGGGTGAGAGGAAATCACATACAGAAAGGAAAGCTCCTGCTGGGAAGCCTTGGAAGGAAGTTTACCTTGGGTGCGTTTTGATCTTGGCATTTATTACAGAAAGTGGAGTCATATCTCACTAACTATTGTTATGTGTTAATTTGATTTTCGCAACACCTTCAAGAAAAAAAATCATTTAGTAATTTATTAATAGAATTCTTCTAGCCTAATTTTAAGTCTTTCTAGTGCTAATTTTTTTCCACAGAAACAGCATGGATAGGAATGATTATTTTTAAAACATTCGATTCTGGTAGCGTTGTTGTCCTTGGGATTCGTTTTGGAATTGTTAATCTACTGTAAAAGGCGTGGGTTATGCGATGTCAGAGAAAAATGCATAAAAGTATTATTTTGAGGAAAAGAATGTCCTTATTTCATTTAAAAGTTATTTGAGTTTCTAAAGATTGTGAATTAAAAATCATTTAGTTCGTGGAATGGTCTTCATTTTGTCTCTCTTCTTAGTACAACTGCATATTGGAGGGACGACGTAACAATTTCAGTAACAATATCTGGTATTGTTAAGTAGCAGCTGTGATTTTAGGAGGAATCACTCAGCTCCCGTGTGCGTTGTGATGGTCCGAGCTGTGGGCCGCCACACAGCGTCTTTCCCTCCGTTTATCAGAACAGGAGAGGTTTTACCTCAAGGCCACATTCTCTGTCTGCATCATAGTACAGCGGGCAGATTGTGAGCTCGGCACTTGGAAGATCTGACTGAAACCCGACTCTTCTCCTTACCGACCGACCGGGGACTTGGGGCGTGTGTCGTGGTGTCCGCATCCGGACAGCGGGCTGGCCGCGCTCACCTCGTTGTGGGCTTGCTGAGGGGCCAGCCGGCCTCACCTGGGACATTTGAGACGCGCTCGGGACCCTGGAGGAGCAGACGTCATCCCCAGGGCCCCAAACGCGCCGGCCAAGTGCACGTTGTTGTGAAGCCTCAGGGAGATTTGTGTAGGATTGTGTTCTATGTGAGAGCAAAGTTACCTATGAGAAGTGACGGTGGTGCTGACGTGGCTTTGTTTACTTACTTTTTGATAGAAATTGCTTTATCTTATAACAGTATAAGTTGAAAAAATAGGCATAATGTTTACTAGGTAACTAAACCTCAGACTTTATGCCAGGATTAAATTACTAGCTAGCGCCTCACAATGTCTTATATGATGATTAAATTATTAGCAAATTCCTTCTATATTAAATGAGGAAACACTTTGGTAAGGAGAAAATAAATAATAAGGTTCAGATTTTAAGGTAATTATGCTTTTTTTTGGATTTTTTTATTTTAGAGAGTGAGAGCAAGTGCATACAAGTGGGGGAGGGGCAAAGGGAGAGAGACAAAGAGAGAAAAAGAGAGAGAATCTTAAGCAGGCCCGCACTCCATGCAGAACCTGATGTGGGGCTTGATCCACGACCCTGGGATCATGACCGGAACCAAAATCAAGAGTCAGATACTCACCCAGGCTCCCCAAAATAATCATACTTTTAATTAAACAGGCCCTACTACTTCAGTATTCACGAAACAATGTTATGAAATAATCATTGTCAATTAGAGTCTCTTTTCCAAAACTTTCTTTGGAGGGACTTGAGAATGGTCTTCCCTTGGTTGGAATAAACTTTATTTGAAAGGAAAATGAAGGTCTGGTTTCCTGCTGAGCAGGCAGCTGATACGTGTCTACCACACCAGGGTGCACACTGCAGGTCCTGGGTGACTGGGGTTTGCACCAGGGCGCACGCCGCAGGTCCTGGGTGACCGGGGTTTGCACCAGGGCACACGCCGCAGGACCTGGGTGACTGGTGTTTGCACCAGGGTGCATGCTACAGGTCCTGGGTGACTGGGGTATGCACCAGGGCGCACGCCGCAGGTCCTGGGTGAC
>NC_043701.1:1651238-1678433 GCF_006229205.1 Suricata suricatta
CAGGGCGCACGCCGCAAGTCCATGGCTGACGGGACTGGACTATTAAATCTTCTGTTTGGCATTTCAGCATATTTATTTGTCTATTAAATCATTTATTCAGCATGGCCCAACATTATTCTTCTGATCTCTATGAAATGTTTGCCATTTATTTGGCCCATTTGTACCAGAAGTAAAAGTTGTATATTCACATAAATCAGAGGCAATAGGATTGTGTGACAGCCTTGACATTAGGGAATATTTTTGGTTGTGATATATCTACTTTTCTTTAAGGCTGAAGTTATTAGCAGTTACAGTACTTAAAAATTATTGGTTTGTACATTTTCTGGCAAGCAAATAAGTTCTCATCTAGAAAGACAAGTTCTTATTGTTCTAGAATGATTGAATTTTAAGAGACTGAATTGTTAGAAGTATATATATAAATATATGTCCCTGTAGTGATCAAAAGTAAGATTAGTGGGCAAAAACTGAAAAAATCAGGCTGTCTCATCACAAGAAGCAGTTAGAATTAAGGGAACTGAAACGGCCAGTTTCATAGAAACATTTCCTGTTATTCTCCTTAGAACACGAAGAAGAAATTTGAAGTTAGAATGCTAGGTTTAGATATTTGTACGCTTTCATAGTTTAGTTGGGATTACTCGATACTTAATGTTTCTCTTTCCATGTTAACTAATGAATATTAATTTTTATTATAAGCAGTTGATTTTTAAAGCAGAATTGTGAAGGGTTTAACAATTTTTAAGCTTTTTGGTTATATGAAAAATGGATTTGTTGTCTCGATGATCTCATTTCTTTCGAAAATGCCCAGAATTAAATTATACTTCGGATTTATTGTTTTAGAAGAGATGTAGTGAAGTAGCTCACTGTGCTGAGTCACTTCCGAGTCAGCGTCCGCGTGCTCCTCTTCTCTTTCTGCCGTTACCGCAGGTCAGGCTTCATCGGTTCTCACTTGTCCTCCTGTGGCTTCTGCTTCCGGTTTTGTTCCTATACAAAGTGACCTGCATATCTGGCCTTTCAGCCATTGTTTCCTTAGTAATATTGCGCAGCTCACCTCCCAGGTGCTTTCTTTTCTTTAATTAAAAAGGAATTTTTAAAATGTTTATTTATTCTTGAGAGAGAGAGACAGACAGACAGACAGACAGGTGGAGCAAGAGCAGGGGAGGGGCAGAGAGAAGGAGACACAAAATCCAAAGCAGGCTCCAGGCTCCGAGCTGTCGGCACAGAGCCCGACTCGGGGCTGGAACTCACAGTCATGAGATCATGAACTGAGCCAAGGTCGGATGCTTAACTGTCTGAGGCCCCCCCCACCCCCAGGGGCCTTCATGGCCTCCTGTCCCCATGTGGTCTTCTGCCAGGAAGCCCTCTTCTCACTTCCGGTGGCATCTGTGTGTAAGTGCTCCCTCCTGATGGTCCTTGTCTTTTTGGCGGCCTCCCTTGGGGGTGACTTGCTTCCTTCCCCTGTAGTGGGGGCTGTAATCATATTGTGATTGTCTGTAGCTGTGTCTTTCTCTTATTCACCGTGGCAGTCCCAAATATGTGTACTTACCTACTGCAGACAGAGCTTCTGTACAGGGAAAATGAAGCATAAAGGCTGAGTAGGTCTTAGGTCCCGTTGATCTATCGGAGGAAGGGTCTAACAACGCATCAGTGCTCCCCTTTCCGGAGAGGGGTCGGTTCTGGGTTCCTGCATGGTTATCTTCCAGGGTGCGTTGTTTTCAGAACCGTTTTAGGACCTCAGCACAAAAGAGGACATGAGAGTTTGCTTTATTTTGGTGCTGCTCAGGCTTGCAGTCCAGAGCCTCCGGGGTCAGTGATAATGAGGCTCTTCACAAACGCGATGAGTCTTTACAGAATCCTTACCACCCCCGCTTGGTGTACACAACCACCCCTCCGGCCCGTCGTCCTGGTCCTCCAGCGGGATGAGCCCCAGAGCCGCCGCCCTGAGTGCCCGCCGGGGAGAAGGTGGCGCCAGGCGCCTTGCTGCGGCCTGGGGATGCTGACCACCTGCCGAGGTGCGAGGTGGGAGCGGCTTCCTTCCCCGGCCCAGGGCGCTCCTCCCCCAGCTCCGTCTTCTTCCCCAGCCTGGCAGGGCAGGGCTGGCACACCTCTGGGTTCGGGTGCCTCAGCGGCAGGAGGACGGCTGCCAGTGTGTGGTTGTGATGGGAACGGACTTGGAGAGCGGTGTCCATGTCGGGAACCTGGCGTGTGCCCAGGCTAGTCCTTCCGTGGAAGGGCCCCGCCTCTTCCCTGCAGCCAGGCATCATCCGCGGTTCCCGTCGGTTTAGTGTTTTGTTGGTTCTAAGCTGCTTTCATGTATTTTATTTCATATGATCTGTTAAAAATCTGAGAAGTAACCAAGGCAGATTTCGTTGTGCATATTTTATAGATAATGTCTTGAAGCCCGAGTTTTCTTGGGAAACTTCCAGGACACAGCGGCAGAGCTGGAACTAGACTCCAAAGAGCGTTTTCTCCCCTGTGTTAGTATTGACTCATCAAATAGTCCTGCAGCCTTCTGGAGAAGAGAGGGCTCCTGCAGTGCAGTTCTATAAAGATGCCTCATACTATTTCCAGTAAGAAAGTCCACAAATGTATATTTTTTCCTTTAAAAGCGAACATCTTGAGAGCTTGTGAACGTGTTTGGGAGTCTGCCAGGTGTCAGCAGACGTCAGGGGTGTGTGCCCGTGGTCCCAGTGCGTGATTACCCACTCGGGGGGCCCACGGGCTGCGGCGGTGGTTTGGAGCATTGTGTGTTTTCTGTTTTACAAAGTCTTCGTCGTGTGTTACTTGGTGCCATAATAAGTGATTATTTAAACACCACGAACATAAGGGCACTGAGGTTTCAAAGCAGCATGGTGAAGAGTGCGCAGCCAGCAGTGACACAGGAGATGACCCTGCAGAGGCGCCCGCCCAGTGAGTTGTCACCTGGCCTTGGCGAAGGGGTTTGGCCCAGTAACAGCTCCATTCTGCGCATCCAGATGGCCCTGGAACTTCAAATGAATACTAACCAAGAACAGTGAGTAACAACTATAACTAATTTGGCTTTTTACATATCAAAAATACATCGCCGCGGCCTGGAATGTTGTTTATTAAGAAACATTTGCAAATAACTGCCTGAAATCTTCTCTCACTTCAATACGTAGAAATAAAATATGAGGGTTATAAAAAAGGAATCAGTTTTTCAAAAGTTCGAGATGTTAGAGTTTAAAAAATACTGTTAAGTTGTAATGCATAGAGAAATTTCAGTCTGTATATGTTATACATAAGGCTTTGTTTGAGTCTGATTATATGATGTTTGATGTCAACTCGTGAATTTTCTCACCTGGTTAGTTTAAAGGCAGTTCAGTAGCTCACCTCATTGTGAAGTAAAACCAAGTCAAAAATTTCGCTGTGTAACCGAACCCCTGCGGTGGTAAATGCAGACAAGTCCCAGGCAAGTAGGAAGGTCCGCAGAGGCCAGCGCTGAGCCGGCGGCACAGCGCTCGAAGAGCAAGCGGGCGGCCGGGGGTGGCGAGGTGCTCACAGGGTGACGCGGGGTCGCAGGCCCGCGGAGGCCAGGAGTTGGGAACCGGCAGAAGGGCCTTCTTGTTCAAAACGCACGTGCTCACACATCCGCACGCACGCACGCACACGCACAGTTGTGCACACCTGCACACGCACCCCTTGCCCACTGATAGGGGGCCTCAGAGTTCCTCCCCAGGCCTGTATCTCCTAAGGGCCGGGGTTCAGCACTGAATACCTGTTGGGAAACTCCAGGCCAGGAAACTAGCAGAGAAGACATTTCAGAGCATTATGTGTCCTGTAGTCATTTTAACCTAAGGTTAGGTAGGTGCTTCTGAGTAAATGTTAGTTAGAGATGGCGGCGCCTCGGTGGCGTCTAGCTCTTGGTTCCGGCTCAGGCGGTGACCTCAGGGGCCGTGAGACTCAGCCCCGCACCAGGCTCTGCGCTGACGGTGTGGCGCCGGCTTGGGATGCTCTGCCTGTCTCTGCCCCTCCCCTGCAAGTGTGCGCATGCGTTCTTTCTCTCAAAATAAACAAGCGAAAAATGTTAGTTAAAAATGGTTTAAATATATACTTACAGTTGGTTTTAGAAAGTTGGTTTAAAATAATCTAAGATTTGTTACCTGATCCTGTTTAAGGATGACATGTGCTGCTTAATTGCCTTTGAATTAATTGTGTGAGAAAACTCAGGAGTGAACAATAAATATCATAGAAACAGGCCTAAAGAAAACCCGATTTCATTTTATCATTATCAAAACCTGATTTACAGTTTCGAGTTACACACTCTCTTAGATACTGGTTTAGTTCTTAAGTGTTATCACCTCTCAAAGCCAAGAATGAATAATATAGTCTTTTTTAATTTTAGCTATGTTTTCTGTGAGTTTTTACAAAGATCTAGTATTTTAATCTATGGAATTTCGTGAGATGCTTGAAAAGAATGAACTTAAATTATTTTTTCTCTGTATTACTATTCAGTTATTCAGAGCAGTTATTACAAGAATATTACCTTTACCTGTTATTTTTAAATACTTTATTATATTCTTACCTTTTCTAGGTCTGTGAGGTTTGGACTTTCTGGCTCATAGCTCTCGGAGTCACTGCTCTTACTTCCCCTTTTTTTTCAGTCTGTAATTTCTCTGGGATGTTTCTCCGTAGCTTTGATGCCATCTACTTCCTGTCATTCAGGGATGTCTTAACATTATTAGTCTGTGCATGATACCCTCGTCTTCAAGTGTAACTCATTCAGTGCTTTCTTCTTGGCCACTTACTGCACCCCTGGCACTGGTGCAGCTGCTTGGGACAGTGTAGATTAACTGATTGATAATTTATTATATATTTTTCCTGTCTTCTGTGGTTAGAAAAAAGTGTGTGTTTAATCCATCATCTTGAACTCATGTCTCTGATTCCTTTTCTCTCTTTACTGGCCCTTTGTCTGGAATGCGGTATTAATCCCCTAATTGTTAATTTGGGGACATTCTTTGGCCTCTTTCCAGCCTGGGAGGTTCTGTGGTCCCTACCTGGATTGGCTCTGATTTTGTCCACAAAAAGCAGTCTTTCGGCTGCTCCTCCTCAGCTTCGTAACCTGTTGTGGCCTCTCATGGCTTTGCTGTTCAAAGATCTTTCCCAGCCTAATGTTCAGGAATCCTTGAGATTCCGAGATGGTTTCCACGAAGCACAGATCCTTCCCGAAGGCACCTGTATCGCAGGAGCCTTATGGTTAGCTTTCCTCTGCCCGTCAGGCTTGCATGAAGCGTACTTCTGAGGCTGATGGTTTTGATTCATTCTCCTGGTATCTTGACTTCTACTGTTTTTCATCGATATTTCAATTTAAACAATTTCATAGAAAGCCAGTTAACTTCACATTGTATTTTAGGTCATCCCAAATGACCTGTCAGTATTTGTACTTGGATTATTCTGTAATTATAATTCTTATGTACATATATTTTATGTCCTTTTCCATTTAATAATTTGTTCTGTGTATGTGAATTTTCTGGTGCCAGGAAAGGTGGCCCAGAACTCGGACGGGCAGGGGGGGTCCTGGTGTTCTGTCAGCGGAGGCCTGGCCACTGTGTGGTGGCCCCTGGGACTCATCTGCTGTTGCAGGGCTGGCACCTTTGGCCGATTTCCTGCCGACTTGGGTATTGTATATCTCTTTAGGGTTAGAGGTAACATGGAGGAAAGTAAGAGCAATGAGCATGATTTTTTCTGGTATAATTGATTTCTACTCCATGCAAAAGATAGCCGAAACATTTTAATTTGTTGTCCCGTAGGTCAGTATCCAGTTTTGCATCTGATTTAGCTAATTGTTGTTAGCATTTCCAGTTGTCTACATCTATCTGTTTTTCAGATTCTTCTTTGACTTGGTCCTAACAAAAATGAAAGCCATGTGGCTCTGCTGGTAAAGGGTGTGGGGGACAGAGAGCCAGAGTACTCAGAGGGGAGCTGCAGGTGGCAGGCGGCAGTCACAGCCCGTGGGGGCCGGCGGGGAAGACGGGGCCTCTGGTGGCAGACGGTCCAGGGGGTGCTGACAAGCGCGCCCCGGGACCCAAGCCCCTGAGGGGCCCCCGCAGAACCGGGTCCGCCTGTCTAGACCTCCGTTCTGGGTCCACTCACCAGTGCTGTTGTCACCAGGGGCGGGAGGCGACGAAGAGAACAGGCGGGACAAAACCCTCAAATACAAAGACGAATAAGGGACTCAGAGATGGCCCGGCGTTTGGGGCAAGTCAGCGCGGCGAGAGGCTCCAAACTCAGTGTGTTCTCAGAGCTCAGAGACGAAGAGCGGACTTCAGGGAGATAACAATATTTGATCTGGTGTGTTAGACTTTTTTTGGCAAAGGGAATTAAGGACAGCTTACTCTCCGTATTGCCAGATGTGAAAGTTCTGCGGAGTCATTCTGATTGGAAAAGTCAAGTCCAGACAGTTTGCAGGATACTTTCACTAGGGGACTTCAGTTTCATACAAATTTGTGCAGAGATTTGAAGATGAAGCGCTCGGAGTTTTATTTATGAAACTAGTATAATCTTGATACTGAAAGTAGACAAGGATAGTATGAGAAAGGAACATTATAGGCCATTTGTATTTGTGAATACATATGAATCAGAAAATATTAAGCTGAATCCAGCCATGTAGGCAAAAGATCATTATTGAAGAAAACTTCATTTCAGGTATGCAAGATCAGTTTCACCTTAGAAAATCTATGGCTATAATTCATGTTAAGAAAGTAAGTGAGAAAAAAAATCAAGCAATCTTAAAAGAGACACAAAACGCATTTCTAAAAATCAGTAACCATTCATGATTCAAAAGCAAACTAAGAACTTGAGGGAACTTTCTTAACCTGATGATAGATATCTACCCTAAGTCTGCAACTGACATTGTACTTAATGGTAAAATGTTGAAAGTATTTACTTTAAAATTGGGGTGCCATCTTAACTACTTTCATCTCTAATAATAACACTCTAATGGAGTTACTGGTAGTACAGTTAGACAAGCAAAGGAAAAATTGAAAGAAACAAACAAAATAGTCATCATTAACAAATGATATTGTCTATTGAAAAATCCTGTAGAATCTAAAGATAAGTTATTTTTTTCAAATAAGAAAATTTAGAAAGGCACCTGGATGTAGGATTAATACAGAAAAAATTAATGCAGATTAAAATAGAAAAAGATAGAGAAATCAGTAATAGCAACAAACAGAATATCTAATTTAAGATATTTTTATAACAGGACAGCCTAAGGTATTTTGAAATAAAATGGACAAATGGTATGTGAAATCTTTATGGAAATAAAAAATCTTACTGGAAGATTTTAAGACTTAAAGAAATGGATAGGTATTCTGTGTTTATGACTTTATATGGTAAAAATGACAGTTCTCAAATTTTTTTAGAGTCAGTACAATCCTAATAAAAATTCTACCAACTCATCTTATAGAATGTGATAAACAGATAGTAAAATTCCAATGGAGCAACAGAGAGCCAAGAGCGGCCAGAGCGCTGTGAAGAACATGGCGCTGGGACTTGGAGGAGCAGGGCCTGGAGACGTGTCTGGGTGGGGCCCGTCCGCAGCCGCACAGCCCGCGGCAGCAGCCCCGGTCTTTGGGGGACGCGGCTCCTCACACCCGCGCGGACGCTGGACCACCACCCGCCCCCCCCCCCCCCCCCCCCCCCCCCCCCCCGCAGGAGTAAGCGGCGCCAGTGAGAGCGTAGGGACATTGGAACTCTCGTACATTGCGGTGCGTATGTAAATGGTGCAGACGCTGTGGAAAACTGTGTGTTGCTTGCTCAGAAAATTAAAAATATGTGTGTAATCCAGCAATTCCATTTCTGGGTATATACACAAAAGGATTGAAAGCAAGAACACCAGAAACTGATCTGTCTACCTACCTTCCTTCCCTGTTTCCTTCCTTCCTTCCTCCCTTCCAGGTTTTTATTTAAATTCCAGTGAGTTAACACTCAGTGTAATGTTAGTTTCAGGAATACAGTGGAGTGAGGCCATTCAGCAAGTGCTCGTCACAAGCGGCCTCCTTAGTCCCCATCCCGTCTCACCTGTTCCCCTCCCCCACTCTCCTCTGGTAACCGGTGAGCCTGGGGCCCTCCCCCTCCGCCGCCCTCTTCCTCTCTCTCCTTCACAGATATTTGTACACTGATTTTCCTGGCAGCACTATTTATAATGGCCCAAAGATGGAAACCACCCAGGTATCCACCAACGGAGTAATAGGGGAACAAAATATGGCATACACTGTGCTACAGTGCCAAATTATTTAGCCTAAAAAGTGAGGAAATTGCGGCAGATGCTCTAACATGGATGAACCCTGAGCATTGTGCGCAGCGGAGTGAGTCCGACCCGACAAGGTAAATGCCGGGCGATGCCGCTTACGTGAGGCCCCTAGAACGGTCAGATTCAGAGAGACAGAAAACAGGGTGCTGGGGGTGAGGGGCAGGGGCAGCAGGAGGGAAGGATGGGGACTTATGTTCAGTGGGCGCGGAGGCTCTGCTGGAGAACGGGAAGAAGTTCTGGGGGTGGCTGGGGACGGTGACCGCAGAAGGGTCGGAAGGAACACCCTTAACACCATGGGGCCGGGCTCTGGGAGACGCTCAGAATGGCGAACTTTGTGTTATTTGTGTGTTGTCACAACCAGAAACAAGAGTCAGTAAATGACGAACGTGGCAGTTCAAGTCTGTGGTTACATCTGGCCAGGTGGGTGTGGAAGTTTGGTGCCGTGGGGAGGGCCACGTGGTTGTGATGATGTTCCTTTAGGTCCTTAGCGGACACAGAACACCAAGCGGCATACTTTCATCATTTAAAAATAAGAAGGGACGGAAGCCTGTTTATTTCTTGGTGATGGGCTCCCACTATCCAGATCAAAGCTGATGTGGATGTGTAAAACCAAAGTGCCAGTTTATCAAGGTGGGGGTGGAGGCAGGTGGGTGGGGGGTGGAGACGGGCTCTGACTCTTGGTTTTGGCTCCGGTCATGGCCATTCTGTCTCAAAGACAGAGCCCTGAGTTGGGCTCCACACTGACAGTGCAGAGCCTGCTTGGGATTCTCGCTCTCTCTCTGCCCCTCCCATCCTCTTCCTCTCTCTCTCTCTCTCTCTCTATCTCAGAATAAATAAACTTAGAAATGCCAATTTATTGATTTTCAATGAAAAATTATAAAACACAGTTGTGCATGCCTACCCACCCGAAGGAGCTGTCGTTGGGAGCTGGGTGGGGGGGGTGTGGAGATCAGGGAGCAGCTCGCCCCGCTCAGCTAATGAGGCTCTGGTTGGAGTGGGGGCCGACAGCCCTGAGCTTGTCGCGTCCGGGTGTCTGTGCTCCCCGGTGGCACTCTGGAGTTCCTGGGGCTTTCTGTGTGGGGGTACTCTCTGCCACATGAGCGTGACACGATCATCCAGATCATGTGACAGTGCTTTATATTAAATTATACACTTTACATTTTGTGCATTTTGCTATAGTAATGTCATAAATAAGAACCCTAATGATTTGTTGTCTTTATCTGTTTTGTTTAAAAATATTTTTTTAACATTTACTTATTTTTGAGAGAGAGAGACACAGAGCGTGAGAGGAGAGGGTCAGAGAGAGAGAGGGAGACACAGAATCAGAAGCAGGCTCCAGACTGAGCTGTCAGCACAGAGCCCGACACAGGGCTCGAACTCATGAACTGTGAGATCATGACCTGAGCTGAACTCGGCCGCTTAACCGACTGAGCCACCCAGGCGCCCTTGTTTTGTTGTCTTTATCGAGGGCTTTGTGAAACAAGTAGTGGTATTGGCTTCTATCGTATTCAATTTCTTAGAGGACAGAGTATTTGACCTGGGCATGAGTTTGTTATTTTGGAATTGAAAATTAATGTTATAGGAAAAGAAGCTTTTATTTGTTTTACTTCCTTTACTAAATTAGAGGTTCATCCTCAGTGGGTTTTAAGCATTCTCCCCTACTGCCCTATTCGCATGTCAGTTTTCCTTTGGTGTCTTGATTCTGGTGCGTGAGGAGGTGGAAAGCTCGTGCTCCGAAAATGGACAGACCTAAGATTAAAGGGGAGCTGGCAAGCCCTGAACAGGTGGCCAAGGGCAGAGTGTTTAACTTTTGGGGCCGCGAGCTTCTTCATCTATAATGCAGCTCACCTTCTAGTTTATTGTGAAGGCGCAGTGAGCACGTACACAGCAACTGGGAGGAGCTCAGCAAATGTTAGTTCCTGTCTCTTCTTTCCCGTGAAGTTTATAACTAAAGCTTTACTGGGACCGAGATAGCAGGAAAGCCCTTTCCTGGCTGCTACTTTGATATGATGTAGTGCACCGAGAAGCATTTTTCCCAAGTTTAGAATTGTTTTAAAATTTTAACACAGAGTCCCTGCAATCTTTTTATGGTTCAGTTCTTTGATTTAGTTGCTTCATTTACTTGCTGTGTTAATTTATTTACTTGCAATCTGGAGGGTTTTTGTTGATATCATGAGAAGTTTCTTCTCATAAATTTGAATACAGTGAACATCTTAGTTAAATGAACTGGTAATGACAGTGTTTTTATTTTAACTTCTCCTAAATCCACTCTGCCAAATTATAATAACTTGAATATTTTTTAGTTTTAATTTTTCCATCTTATATAAGCTACATTAAATGAAGAAAATACTAATATTAGAAAATCATTCACTATAGCATAACATAGCTTTCTGTAAAGCTGTTTCCTTTGACCTGGTATAAAACTTCTTGTCCAAACTCTTAAGGATTACTCGGGAGCAAAGGGGGGGAATGTTCCACACTCTGTAGAGATGTTTGTTTGTAGCTTTTTCGTGGTTTAAAATAATTAATACCTGCCTGTATTTTCTGTTCCTTATTAGAGCCTCAGTCGACTGCACGTGTGTTCGGTGCGGTCTTGATGGCACGCTGAGCAAACCTTATCACGACGTTACTAAGAGACTCTTTTTGTCAAATGAAAGCAGTGGCTTGACATTTATTTTAAATGGTCTGTAAATGTAGACCTTTTCCCAGGCTTTCCTGATGGGTGGGGCCACAGTATATGAGGTGGTGTTTACATACCTTCCAAGAGGTCAGGATGTCCAGGCAAAACCTTGTTTAAATGTTCATCACCATAGAAACATATCAGCTTATTGTTAGAGCTCTGGTAAATACATTGTAATTTTCACCTCATTGATCTTCAGTACAAAGTAATTAAATGTGTAATTGACTAACAGAAATTTTTCAAAGAGCAACTATAACTATTTTAATGGTTTAGGTTTTACGCATTCTGTGCTTATTTGAATCTAGAAAGAAATCTGTGTCCACGTTTATTTAGTCTTTACTAGCCTATTTAATTTAAACTGTTTTAATGTGATAGTTGTAATTTCCAAAATAATACCGATAGAAACTAGTCTAATTACGTAGCTTGCTTTTCTTTAAAACAATATAGTGTTTTATTAGCAGGAAGAAAGGACTTCGTTTTGATGGTGTTTTTAAGTAATACGTTGAGTGTTTATTGAACTATGATTTTAGGAAAAGGGGCGGAATTTCACTATAGTAACTTAGATGAATGGTTTTGGGGAGGGTTGAGAGGAGTATTCACACTAGGGATGAAATGATGGCAAGGTTCTTAGAGTCTCAGTAAGCAGGACCCACTGCCAGCTCCCAGCATTACTTGACGGGGCCGCCGCTGCCGATAAGGACAGGCTCTCCTGGTGCTGTGACCTTGGGTCCGGGAGGCGGTCCTTTTTAAGATGAGCCGTGGAAGCCTTTTTCCTCTCTGACCGCGTTCTCCTGCTTCTTGTTTGCAGGGTGTCTCGGTGCATTATTCTGACATCTGGCACATCTTGTCGCTCGGCGAGTGCAAGAAGAGGGTTGATGGGAACCTTCCCCTTGGGGGCTGCCTGGCTCTCGATTCTGACTCTTAATGGAAAACTGAGCATAGGCGTATTTTTCGCTTATATGCTGTCCTGCTGGCGATTAATGGTGGCGATAAAAGCCCTCGGTGCTTTCATTACTTTGCAGTCAGAGTTGCGTACAAAAGTTTCAGAGTCTCACATCTCACCTGCCGCGCCGTGCGGACTCTTAGGCCTTGTAACACCGTCAGGACCGCAGCGAAGGCGGTGGGCACCGTTCCTGTATTCTCGGCACTTGGATGAGTCAGTCGATTGTGAATTCACACCCGAAACCTCTGGTTACTTAGAGCCCCATTACCTCTCTCCTCTCTGCCCGAAACTGGTTGAAGACAAAAAAGCTGCCACGTGGCATTTAATGAGCAAATTTCTGTTTTTCTGTTGGTTTTGCTAAAGCTCATAAATGTGACACTTCACTGATTTCAAGTTGGGCTGATTGTATCTTGTTTAATCAGAGAAACCGAATACAACGGAAAGGAAAGCATTCCCGGCCCGGCCTCCTAGTGGACGGAGTCAGAATAACAGCTGCTTCTTCCCTCACCAGTTCTCTTCAATATTCATGAGCGGGCGGAGTCTCGAGGCAGGGAGCGGCTCTGTGTGTGTGGTGTGGCCGGTCCCTCTCTGTGCTCAGTTTGATAACTGAGAAAGAGCAGATCTCTTTTGGTGAGTTACTTCCCACTTTTCAAAAGAAATATCGAGAATGGGAACAGTTTATGTGACCTGACGGTACGGCTCTTTTCTCCTTAAATGATTCTTACGTGGCTGCTCAAGCTTGTGGGTGTACATTTCTTCTTGGTGGTATTCTTATATCTGTATAGAAAAAACATCTTCTTGGAATTATGTAGCTTGTTTCTTTTTAGAAAAACTGTTCACATATCCTCTTTCTGATGGCAAAGCCTGCGTTAAGGACTTAGTTCGTCCACGTACGGGTATCGGCTGGTAGTTCTCAGACCAGGGTGTCCCCCTCAGACCGATTGTACATGTGTAGGCTGCATCCTAAAAACTACTTTTCTAAATGAGGGAATAATTGTTCTTAATGTAAATGGAGGGCTTAGTTTTTCAGTGTAGTAGCAGATTTCCTCTTTTTGACATAAATGCTACTGAAAACATTAAGCTCGCGCAATTTCATGGTAAATGAGGTTACTTTAACCAAGCTGTTTTTCAAATAATTTTTTTGCCAAGGTTACATTTAGAGAATTGAGCCAAAAGTACTTGGGAGTACAGAAGTTATATCAGATTTTGCTAGAAGCGGACTATTACTACTCCGCTCTGACCAAGGGGGTAGCTCCTAGCCGTGTGTGCCTATATAAATTTAAAAGAACTAAAATTACGTAAAATTAAAAATCAGGGGTGTCTGGGTGGCTCAGTTGGTGAGGCAACTGCCTCTTGATCTCAGTTCAGGTCTTGATCTCAGGTTGTGAGTTGGAGCCCCGCGTTGGGCCGCTCTGGGTGTGAAATCTGCTTACAATAAGTACATTAAAAAATTAAAAGTCAGTTCTTCTGTCACAGTAATGACATTCTAAGGCCTTGATAAACACACATGGCTAGTTGCTATCTTATTGGGTGACACAGAATAGAACATAGCCGTCACCATGAAAGGGTCTGTTGGACAGCACTTTTGTCTGCTATTCAATCCTAAATAATTTGTTTCATCTGGAATTATTTTGTTCATTATTTAAGCAGCAATGGAAGTAAGGCCCACCTTGAGGGGTGTGTGTGTGCAGCACCTCCGTTGGCTAGAAGTGGCGCTGAGGAGTCTGACGTCTCTTTGCTGCTGCGTTGGTGGCCCTGGCCCGTCACCGGCCTGCACGTCTGCGGGCAGGCCCTGCCTTGGAGAGACACGATCAGAGCCGCGTCTTGCGGCGACTGTCCTGCCACAGCAGTGCCGGCAGCAGGTCAGGCAGGGAGGCGGCAGCCGTCCAGGTGAGGCGGATGCGCTGTGGAAGGGGAGGAGACGGGTTGAGGTGCGGTGGCACAGCGGGATCAGAGGCACTTGGTGGCTGACCGTCAGGGCCTGAGGTGTGTGTGCCTCAGAGGGTGCGGCAGGAGGCGAGGTGACAGGGATGTTTCCAGTGTCTGGAAACAACGACACAGGGCATTGGTGCCATTTATTGCCTCATGTGACCCCGAAGGAGCAGGTTTAGGGGACAAAATGACGAGCCTGACTTTAGAATGAAGACTAGCGAGGTGCCTGAGGGGAGGTGGCACTGGGATGTGTGGCTCTTGATCTCAGGGGACAGCTTTGGACTAAAGAGAGAAACCCCAGGGTCGCTGGCTCCATGGGGAGGCCAGGTCATCACGGGGAAGGTCGGAGCAGTCTGCCTGGTGTCTTCCTCAGAAATGACCCATCTGCCTCGGGCTGCTGGTCAGGGAGTGGCAAGCCCCTTGTGATTGTGACGTAAGCTGATCCAGCATGGGGAGGGAGGGACATGTAAGGCCGAGCCGTCGTCCTTTCTAGAACGAAAGACAGAAGAGCGGAGACAGAGACACCCGGGGCACGTGCGGGCTGCCTGGCTGCGGTTCGCAGGAAAGTAGGGGACGAGATTAGGGTCCCGGGGAATGGAGAACAGTTAGAAAATCCTGGAGGCCCCCTCGGCAATGCGGTAGCACACGTGTCTTGTGATTTTGTAACCCCTCCCAGCACTGAGAACTCAAGGAGTGAGCTGCCCGGGGGAGCCCGCTGGCCCGCTGGCGGGCAGAGGGACCCGTGTTAGGACGGTGTTGGTGCTGAGTCACCGATAACAGAGGCGGGAACAGCGCCGCTGGAGGAGTCGGGGGGGCTGGGGGTGCGGGTCATGGCGACGAGGACGCGGGGCTGGGGGGAGCGGGGCGCCGGCTCCCAGTCTGAGGGCTCAGGCGCGTCTGAGACCCGAGGGAGTCGGGCCGTGCACGGAGGGGCCCCGGCGGAACGGGGGCGCGGTTCGGCGGAGTGTGTGTTACACACGATGGTGGGGCCTGTGATAAGTGCGCGGGAGGCTGCCGCTCACGTCGCCGAGAAAGGCCGGAGCGCTTCCTGTAGGGCTGTGGACGCAGGGGACGGAGATGGGAAGGCGGTGGGGAGCTGGCACCAGAGGGTGATGGAAATTTAATTCAGAAACACAAATGATAGGTGAACTCCAGAGCCTTGGAAACGTCAAAGACAAAGGCGATGATTTGAGTCATTCCAGTTGACTCTTCTGTGGTGCTTACTGAGAATCCACCCTGCTGTTGAGCATGTCACTTATGTTAACTCATTTGATCCTTTTAATGACCCCAAACAGGAGGGGTGTTTTAATCCCATTTTACAAAGGAATAAACTGAGGCACAGAGAGTTTAGAAATGTGCCCCGCGTTACACAGTTGGTCAGTGACGGGACCAGGCTTTGAACCTACGCAGCCTGCTGCTCGAGTTGGGATCCTGAACTACCTCACTATAGTGTCTCATAAACGGAACTTGGATATTTTAAAAGTTAATTTGCCACTCTCTTGGAAGTTAGTTCTTTTAAGAAAAAATTAAGAACATTAACTTGTTCTCATATTAAAGTCATGTGCATTCACTCTAGGAAACTTGGAAAATACAGAAAAGCACAAAGTATTCAAGAAAAATAGTTCCTTATCACCATAGTCTTTTTAGCTGGCCTTGTAGACAAACACATTAGCCGCCCCCGGCCCCCGGCCCCGGGAGACGGGCCGTGTGACCAGGCTCCCGTGCAGCGCAGCGCAGCCTCCGACGGGCATCAGCCCGCCGGGTCCTTGGGGCCCCTGCTTCCCCCGCCTGCCTCCTCCTTGGGGAAGAGCGTTCACTGGTAGGTCCCGGGAGTCTCCTCACTGCCCTTAATCCGGCCGTGTGGGCCCTTGTTTGCTGTTCAGAAAGCCGTGTTAGCTGCCCGCCCTTGTCGCCCGCCTGCGGGGACTGTGGAGGGTGTGAGACCTCGCCGAACCCCCAGGCTGACAGGTCGGTCCGCCGGGTGCCTGCGTGGCTGTGGGCAGGAGGCTCCTGGACCAGAGACCGAGGACTTCCTGACTCAGAACAAGGCAGCCCATTAGCTTCCCGGTGCCAGGACAGCTCCACCCTCCCCGCAGCCACAGGAGGGCGCTGCGGCTCCGGCAGAGGCCCAGGTCACAGGGAGGACCCTTGACCTTGAAGGAACCCACAAAGGGGATGCAGGGAAGCCCGCCCTTTGCTCTGTAGGGGGCGCTATCTTTCTCAAGCTAGACGGGAAGCGGACTGACTTCTGCCTCCGAGAGACTCTCTCGCTTTTTCAAGGCTGTTTGCATCCAGAAACCCTTCAAAAGACAGTCCTGAACAAGGCTGTGTGTCCTTGCCTGTGTTTGTGAGATGCACAGAAATGGGGGAGTCCCGTGGAGCGCTGGCTTCCCACGCAGAGTCACATGTTTGAAGAAAGACACACTTAGCTGCCAAGAAATATTTCTTTTTTTAAATTAAGTTTATTTATTTTGAGACAGAGTGGGAGAGGGAGAGGATCCCAAGTAGGAGCCCGATGTGGGGCTTGAACCCACGGACCGTGAGATTATGACCTGAGTGGAAAGCAAGAGTCAGACGCTTAACTGAGCCACACAGGTGCCCCTGTTTCTTACCGAAATGTCAGAGGCAGTGTGTAAATCTTCTGCTCGATTTATTCCCCAACATTTATCATCATCATTGACAGTTCTATATTAGTTATTATTACATATTACAATTGCTTAATAATTATCACATGTATCATTAAAACACTTTTGTGTGGACATTGGGTCTCAGATGGTTCCAAGGACCACTACCGTTGAGTTCATATGTTATGACACTGTGACAGTGTTTAGCTTCTGTGTCCTAACACTTAAGACACATGGGGCTTAGGAGCCCCACTGCTCGTCAGGGCTGGTCGGAGGCAGGCAGGATTTGGGCTCCAGTCAGAGTCAGGAAGAGATACAGATTAGAGCACTGATTCTTTTCTGTTTTATTTGTAAGCTTTCCACCGAATATTTGATGTGTAATAAAAAGATTCTTAGAAAAAAAGACTGTGGCTTAGGAAGAGAGAAGGGGAGAAAAAGAAGTCAGTGTTGAAAGGCGGCAGCCATGGTTTGGCACCCTAAGCGGGGGGAAAGGCTTGAAGGGCAGGCTTGGAGCGCTCTGCAGGGAAGTAGGGGGAGTTTCGGAGAGTGTTTGGGGACTGCTCCTGACTCATCTCACTCGGTAATAGTTCCTGTTAGGTCTGATGTGTTAAATAAAAAACACAAGCATCGTTCACTCTGGTTCCCCGGCCTCGCTTGCCGTGAACACGTGAGTTGTGCTGACTCCACATTCGGGGACACCCCTCAGCTGCCCCGGGCGGCCCCGTTGGAGGTGGGGCTAGTAAAGACAGGCCTCCTCCACCGGCTTCGGGGCTCTGGGGCTCCCTGTCCTCACTCTGCATCTGCGCACCTGGCGCTGTATTGAAGTGCAGCCTATCCCGTTAGTTCAGAAATCAGCCAATAACATCAGGGTGACATTGAAGTCGGATTTAGATCTTTGTAACACATCTTTAAAGTACTTTTTTTCTTTAAACTATTTTCAATGCGGAAGGAAATATCACGGGATTTATTGAGACATGGGTTTACTTATAGTTTGTTGTATTAGACGTACATTAGTGCATTTTTGAATTTAGGTACGGATTCAATCATTTGGTGACTTTTCCAGAATATAAGAAAGTTGTTTTTTGGTTCATTTGTTTGCCTGTTCCAGTAGGTTTCCAGTTTAGAAGTCTGGCCTCTGGTTTGGCCCTGAGGACAGAATTTGTTTTATATTTAAAACAAAATTGTGCATAAATTGTGTTTTACTGTAAAACAAAGTTGTGCATAAAGATGCTTTATTATGAAAACAAAATTATGCATAATGATGCCGTATTAAATACGAGCTGCGTGAAGCGATGACATTTCATCTAACGAGAAGCAGGGAATGATCCGCGTTGAGGTCAGCGTACTTCCCACGGGCAGTGCTCGGGCCACACGCCAGGGGGCGCCTGGGGGCTGTGGGAGCTGCGGCGGCTGCGCTCGGAACCGGTGCTCCTGCTCACTGACGCCTGCGGGGGCCCCTGGGCGGCCCGGCCCGGAAGCCCTTGATTAGCATCACAGATAAAAGTTCGTTACCCTGCGTCTTACAGATGGTTCTGCAAAATGTTTTCAAGGAAGAACGTTTTTGGTTTTCTTCAAAGCTTAATGGTATGTCACATAATTTTGTAAAGAGGAGTCAGTCTAAATATTACAAACTCTAAAGTTAGTGGGTTTGGTCTTGCTAATAAATATAAATTTCCTCCACTTCCAAAGAATTTTTGTGCTTTCATGTTGCTCAAAACTCAGTTATTCATGAGATAAAATAAAGTGCTACAATTATGCCTCCATTGTATTTTTCAGGGAATCCGAGCCCGGATTTTGGAGACTCTGGTCATGCTCATCCTCTTGGCGCTGCTGATTCTGGGGATAGTGTGGGTGGCGTCCGCCCTGATAGACCAGGACGCGGCCAGCATGGAGTCGCTGTACGGTGAGCCGGCCTCCCTGGCGGGGCTGTGGGTGGGACGTCCATACACATCGCTCTCTGAACTTCGTAGCGGTTCCGTCTAGACTTACCCCTCGTTGTTCCAGAAGGAAGTCTTCAGACACGTTTAAGAAAAGAGGATTCCTGTGTTTGCTGTCTTCAGAACAAGCAAGCAGCTTTTTTGTGTGTTAATTGGTTTCTGTTCTTAAAATTCTTTGGAGGCTTTTTTTTCTCCCTCCAAACAGGTTTTGCAAGACTTCCTTTTCTATTTTAGATCTCTTTTATTGTACAATTTGGAAATTATATGGGTTAGCAGACTCAAATAGGCAATTACAATGTTTATCATACATTAGTTTACAGTCAGCCTATACCTTCATGTACAAGATTTTGGATTTACTAAAATACATTTGCATTTCTTTTTAGATCTCTGGGAGTTCTACCTACCCTATTTATATTCCTGTATATCTTTGATGGGATGTTTGTTACTTCTCTGTAAGTATCTTTCTGACCCACGGGTTGAGGAAGTGGCGTCTTGTGTTTTGGAAAATAGGAAGGTTTCCTGATGAGATTCAGAATCTCCAAGCTTTTAAGTACAGATCTGGCCCTTAACTTGTTGTACGTTAAGATAAATTTGGATAAACTGAAATCTTGAAAGAAAACGCTTGTGTTGTTCTCTAAGGAGAGCATCTCTTCCAGAGAGACGCACGTGCTCACGCACATGCTCACGCACACGCACGCGCAGGCACACCCGTTGCAGCATTAGATTCTGCTTTTTAAAGAAACTTTTTTAATATTTAGTTTTGAGAGAGAATACACATGCGCGCACGCACAGGGACGGGAGGGGTGGAGAGAGGGGGAGACACCGACTCTGAAGCAGCTCCAGGCTCCGAGCTGTCAGCCCAGAGCCCAATGCCGGGCTCGAACCCACAAACTATGAGATCATGACCTGAGCTGAAGTCGGACGCTCAACTGAATGAGTCCCTAGACACCCTTAGATTCTGCTTTTGACGGGTGATGTGAACTGCTGTGTGATTTTGTGGTTTTCATTTCAAATTTGTTCAGTTTTGCTTGAGGGATTACAGTCTCTCTCAGGTACATTATTAAGTAGATAAATGTAGCTAGAAGGAGTGGAGACGACAGCCGTCACGTGTAGATGCTCCTGCCTGGTTCTCAGTTTCAGTAGCTCTTGAAATTTAATCTGCTCGTTAGTTGATTTTCTTTAATTTCTTTTGGGTGAAAATATTTATTATTATTCGACTCCAGAGTCTTGCACATCCTAAGCCCCCTTTGGTCTCCATGTAGCTTTCTTCCTCCACGTCCCCGCGCCCCCAGCCTCCTTGCCGATGCCTGGAGTCCTCTGACGAAATCTGAGACAGGAGTTTTCTGGAAACGGTGATCTTTGAGTTCGTTCTGTACCCCGGGGCTGGCGGCTCACCCCCCGCTCTCTGTCTGGTCTCCCCGCAGTGTGCACCCCCGTCGGCCTCTCCCGCATGTTCACGGTCATGGGGCAGCTGCTGGTGAAGCCGGCGGTAAGTCGTCGTGGTCGGGCGTCGTCTGGTTCTCAAGTAAACGTGCCGGCGTCGGACGCCGTTCAGGCCGCAAGTCGGCGGGCCGGGCGCAGGGGCGCTTTTGCGGGCTTCTGACGTAGCCGGCACGCTAGCTTTTATTTTAACCTTTTTTTACCTCTGGAAACCGAATTTGATTTTGCTTTTAAAATACTAACTATAGACACTTAGGTAAAAAATTCCTCTGGCAAATTTTAAGACAAAATTTACAAATATTTACTCGTATTTTAGGTATCCGTCATCTTGTATCAATAGTGACTCTGTTATATTTCAAAATTTACCGCATACATCCCTTGATTTACACAGCATTTGTTTCAGAGACACTGTCTGAAGATTATATTTTGATCCTACTTTTCACTTTAATGTCAGAATTACCATATATTCATTTTTATTAAAAATTAAAAAAAATATTTTTGAGGGAAAGACAGAGTGTGAGCAGGGGAGGGGCAGAGAGAGAGGGAGACGCAGAATCGGAACCAGGCTCCAGGCTCTAGGCTCTGAGCTGTCAGCACAGAGCCCGGTGCAGGGCTCGACCTCAGAAGCTGTGAGGTCACGGCCTGAGCCCAAGTCAGACGCTCAACGGACGCAGCCCCCAGGCGCCCACGAAATGCTCATTTTTAAGTGGTCTTCAGTCATCGGTAGTAATTGTAATGACGTCCCTGAGTTCTTTGACCTCCAGCTATTTTGTCAAACATTTACTAACGTGAAAATAATTCTTAGCTGCATTTAAGAAACTTGCCACTTAGATTATTTTCACGGGTCTTCGTTGCCCTCAAATCAGGTGCGGATGACTCGCCACCTGTCCTGTGGCCCGTGGACTCTGCGCTCTGTGCCTGCGCCTCTGGCTCCTTCACACTCGCCAGCTGGTGGGCTGTGCTCACACCGGGCTGTGGCCTTCGCTCCCCGGGCGGGCCTGCGCCTTTCTCCCGCCAGGGCCCCCGCCCGCCCGCCCGCCGCCCGACGGCTGCGCTCCCTGCCGGTCCCCGAGGTCCCCGAGGCCCCCGAGCCTTGCCCCGGCCCTTCAAACCGAGATACGCCAGCCGCTTCCTCTGCATTTCTCACTCCCCTTGTTTGTGTTTCGCCAGCGGCGCCCGCTACGGTACGAGCGTCCCCTGTCCCCTGTCCGTCGTTCCTGCCGGAGCGATTAGGTGAAGAAAACATCAAGGAACCACTGTAGTATTCTTTAGTAATGCTCGCTGGGTTTTGAAATATTTTTAAAAATAAACGTCAAAAAAAATCTCTTCATAGCTTTTGTAAAAATAAAATTGGATTGTTTAACTTGCTGCATAATGTATATGCACTCGAAAAGTGCTATTGAATCTTGATATTTACTTCCCTCTTGAAGAGGTTTTGTGACACTGCGTTTTTAATTTTTCCCAATTCTCTGGGTGAGCTTTGCTTGTTCGTTCGGCCTCCTTCTCTGTTTCTGTTTCCTGGCCCCCAGATACAGGCAGACGTTCACAGTTGTGTGCTCGGCCCGCAGACCCTCTGCCTGCCGACCACTCGCGCATCACTTCTAAACGTCAGTTCCGTTGAGAAGAAGGCAAGGGAAACGAACACAGTCGGTGTCAGTGCTGTAGCTGAACACGCCCCAGAGCGCAGAGCCCGGCCCCCGTAAAACCGTCCCCAAAGCTGGGTGTTCTCCTCCCCTTGCCTATTATTAACATTATTCTCAAAACTTTAATTATCTACGCCTCTTTTCTGGTTCCTAACCTCCAATAATAATGGTTATTTAATGAGTATAGGCTCGGGGTTTGTGATAAGCACTATATTCTACACACATTTCATTTCATCCTGTCAGCAACGTGTGGAAGTTTCGGGGGTGGGCTTATTCCGCGCTGAGTTCCGTGTAGTTCAGGGAGACGGAGCTGCTCGGGCAGCTGGCAGGCCAGCGAGGACGGGGCGGGGTCTGAGCCCGGGCCGGGGGCTCCGGAGGGCCCGAGCTGCTTTATCGTGGCTGTGCGTCTACCTCTTCACCTCCGCTCTCCTCCCCTTCAGGTGCCTTTCCCCCTTGCAGTGCGTTAAGCTGTCAGCTAAGAGACCACTGTCCTCAAAAACATAGGCCAAAACCTTTCTTCCCACCTAGAAGTTGGGAATCTTCCTTCCTCTGAATTTTTCTAATGTTTATTTTAGCTTCAGTTATGATTGTTCTTTTAACCCTGTCATTATTTTTTGGGTTCCTTATGTCTCTCCAGGACACTGGAGTCTAAGCCGTTTGCGGCCAAGGACTGTGTTTGACTGTGTTGTTAGGCCCCCAGGAGGTCAGAGTGCTTAAGAGCATAGACTTCAAAAGCACATAACTCTTGCCAGACCCTTGTGTTCTGGCCTAAGATGGGGAGCTAACGTTCTGACGTTCATGGATTGTTGGAGAGTCAAGGGCACAATGCACACAAGCACTTAACACAGATGCCCGTGAGCCGCTCCCTGTGTCACTCAGTCACACCAACGCAGCCCTGTGGTGGAGAGTCACGACGGACGCTTGGCACCAGAGGAGGGACTCTTTGTGTGGGGGCCACACCTTAAGAACGGTGACAGCTGCGGGTTATGGGCCCAGCAGGAGAAAGCGGCAGGAGCGTCGCTGGGTAGGACATCCGGTACCGTGGCTCCCGCCCGCCCCAGGCACAGAGCCTGTCTCGCATGGCTCAGCCTAGTCCGCTGGCTACACTGGCGTCCCCCTCAGGACAGGGCTCGTCTCCTGCGGGGCCCTCGCTGGTGGCCTGCCAACGCGGGGCTCCCTACCCTCTTCTTCTAGGATGGCCGGCTTTTGTAACTGGGTATTCGTGTATCACTGTTTATCGTTCTTTTACTGTTTGATTTTGCTGTCAGTGCTCGGCCTGTTGATAATAAGGGTTTTATTGAAGTACTGGGAATTACTGGATTGCTCTAAATAAATTTTATAGAAATCCTGCAGGTTCAATACCCGATAAGAATTGTATGCTGTGTTAACAAAGTAGCGTTAAACGCATTTTAGGTTCGGTCAGTTGTGGAGATCGTGCGGGTAGTGCCCTATGTAACTGGCGATTGGTCGGTGGTTCTTGTTTTTTATTAGTGTCGTGTGGCGTGGCGGTAAGTGGCGGATATAAGCATCATATTTCCTAGAGTTCTGTCTGCAGAATGTTTTTGATTATACCGGTATTTGCTATTTGCAGAAAATTTTTAGCTTATAAAGATGATGTAAGAGGTAGTGACTGAGTTCATAGATTTCTTATCTTAAATATTATGTAGGTAAATGTAAATGAGACGCTGATGCTGCACGAAGTGATCTGTTCCTTCTTGCGCTAAAATACTTGGTTTGGGCGTAAGAGACAGTGCTGTATTTAGCCTTGTGGATGGTTGGCGCTCATGTCTTTATTTGTCACTGAGAGAGGTGCAGCGTTCTTTACTCCTTTAAATGTAAATATATGTAGACTTTATAATAGTCAACTTTTGATGTGTTTAGTTACATACTAAAATATTTTTCCTTAATTTGTATATAGAATAATTTGAGCATTTTTAAGTTCCTAATATTTTTTATTGGTTACCCAAATCATAGGCTTAATAGCCTAAATAGTCTCATAAGCACTAGTTTTATAATAATGCATTGGTCACTGGTTTGATCTTTGAATTTAGATTCTTGAAGACCTGGATGAACAAATTTATATTATTACCCTAGAGGAGGAGGCACTCCAGAGACGACTGAATGGTATGTGTGCATTGCATCTTTAGAGCTGAATAGAAATATTATTTAATTCAAGAAAGACACTAATTGAGGGGGGGGAAATATACGCCTCTTAGTGCATTGCACCACTGCAGCAGGTCAAGACGCGAGGGTAACACGTGAGCGCCGCAGCGAGGAGAGTCCTGCCGAGGACCACGGCACCGCGGCGAAGCTCCCGTCCTCCCGAGCCGAGCTGCGCCGTCGCCTGGCAAGGCCAGCTCAGGTCCGAGACCCCGGCCACTGAGATCCACCGCTGCTACCAAGACCCCAACATATTTTAAGTATTACGACTTACAGTTACTGAGGGTTTGCAGATTTGTATGTTTTCTTAATGACTTTATTATTAATTTTCTTAATATTGATTGATTTTGAGAGAGAGTATGTGAGTGGAGAAGGGACAGAGACAGAGAGAGGGAGAGAATCCCAAGCGGGCTCCACGCTGTCAGTGTGGAACCCGACGTGGGGCTTGATCTCACAAACCACGAGATCATGACCTGAGCCGAAATCAAGAGTCAGATGCTCAACCGGCTGAGCCCCCTAGGCGCCCCTTCTTAGTAACTTTAACATCCTTGCTTCATTTCGTCCTGTTGAAATCCTTAAGGTGAAAAGTAGTATGTCTTTCTGCTACTAGGTGCCAAATTCGACTGTCTCCATGATGCTTAGGAGTTCTGTTGTTATTTGGGAGTGCTGTTCATTATCAGCTCTGGGGACCAGTAAGCATGTCACAGATCTTAAAGTCTGATTTTTAATTACTCATCCTTTTCGGCTTCAAATGAAGACCCAGTGAAGAAAAGAGTATGAGATAGTTTAACAGAGAAATGACATCGTGTGGATTAATTTTCTTTTCATTTTACCTAAATGATTTTCACTCTGCACTCTTCTCCTGCAAAGTTGTTGGCTTTTTCGTTAATGTTGAAAACCAACTCCAACATCAGATTATGAATAGCTAACTGTATTTCAGGATCATAATTGAAGAGGTATAAAATGGAAGGTTACTTTTAAGTATGAAATAGGAAAAATATACCCACTTTCTTCAGTTACAAATAGTGAATTTAAATCATCAATTAAAAAGTGTTGCTAACATTTAAAGCTTTATTCTTAGGTGAAAGAATTTCAGATTTTATATGTTTTAGAGAATCCTGTCAATAATATCGTACCCTTTGGTACCAATAACTTTTAGGCTGGCACTACATGTGTCTTTTATTCTTCTGACTTTAATAAAGTTATGTTAACATTTGAGCCTATTTAATTTCAGAATTGCAACTTTACCCAATACTGTCAGCTTTATAAGATTTCATGGAAGCAGTAACCGTTGGAATACATCCGTCTTGCTTGGGTCACGATGCTGCTGCGCAGCGAACCTGCTGAATTGGGAAGCTGCAGCCTGCGCCGCGCGGGCGTCCGTCCCCCAGACCGGGAGGCTCCGGCCCCCGGAGGGGCCGAGACAGTGCGCCGCGAGTTTAAGAATTTGGGTTGAGTCAAAACAAACCCACACCAAAAATACAGCCTTTTCCCACTTTTCATTTGCACAGAGGGAAGAGAAAGTCCCTCCATAACTTTCTAGATCCTTCGGCTCCTCAAATTCAAAAGCGGTTCATTATATCTAAAGACACTGAAAAAGAAGTCTTTGCCAGAAGGCTAGATGTGTTAGAAAGTGAGGCCAAGCCCGAACAAACAAAATGCCCTGACTAGCACAGAAGTCTCCTTGGAGAGGTTAAGTGTGATCTGAGCATAATTTTATCTTCTACCATTGGGTGGCCACGTACCGTGGCTGACCGCTCTGTTGCAGGCTGGTAAAGTCTTTCCATTGACACTCTAATGACACTTGGGGGAAGTCCCTGTCATTCTGTCATTCGCTGCTCGGTAGCGTTGTGGACGGTTTCGGGTGGAAAACAACAGGCTTGTAGCATAAATGGTTCTGTAGGGAAATGGGCATATGGACTAAGGGAGATGAAGACTGAGCTTCAGGAGAGTGTGTTTCTCGGCATGCACAGAGGAGGAAATCAGATTAACAACAGTGTTTTATGATTTGCTATTTTTAAAGAAAGTATAGATCATAAAAGGTTAGTAGTGGAAATCATCTCTGGGTTTTCTTTAATCTAGTATTATGTCAGATGTATTTTGTTTTAACAAAATTTTGTATTTTAAATTATTTTTAAAAGGTGAATTAAAAGCTTTTTTTTTTTTAAGAGAGTGCGAGAGCAAGCTGGGCAAGCAGGGTAAAGGGGCAGACAGAGAGAGAGAGAGAGAACCTTGAGCAAACTCCATGCTCTGCACAGAGCCTGATGCTGGGCTCAATCTCACAACCTTGGGATCATGACCTGAAATCAAGATGTTCAACGACTGAGCTACCCAGGCTCCTAAAATATTTTTTATTCTGGGCTATTGAAAATTGCAGAATAATAAGAGTAAAAGATTTAAAAAAATGTATAGCAGTGATTTACCCCAGAATTCACGGTTGTGTTTTGCTAGTGGCCATTGAGTGTGCTTTCTTGGTGTGCTTGCGAGCGTGTGATGTGCACCTCAGGGGTCTTTGGGATAGCTTCATTGTTTGCTCTGAGCCCATCTGGGGGTGTGCGTGCTCCAGGGGCAGGAGGGGGTGGGGTGTGCGTGCTCCCAGGGATGGAGGGGGAGGCGTGTCTGTGCTCCCGGGGCAGGAGGGGGTACGGGTGTGCGCGCTCCCGGGGCAGGAAGGGGGTGGGGTGTGTGTGCGCTCCTGGGGCAGGAGGGGGAGGCGTGTCTGTGCCCCCGGGGCAGGAAGGGGTAGGGGTGTGCGTGCTCTCGGGGCAGGAATGAGCCCCAGATCATGATCACCCTGTTCTCACGGCCCCGGAAGCCACCACTGCCCCAGCAGGGCTCCTGCTCCCGGCGTCCCCGGCACGCGGCCTGCCCCTCCCCTCCCTGGGAGCCAGCTTCAGGAGCCCCGCGTCTCCAGGACCCCTGTCTCAAGACTGCCCCCCCCCCCACCTCCTACCTCCCACTCTGACCTGACTTCCCGCTGTCCCCCAGCTCCTGACACTGTGGGCACCGGGAGGAACCGTGTGGATCCCGTGCTCTCCCAGCACAGGCTGCTTCTGGTCCTGGCCAGGTGGCAGCTCTGTCCTTGCCACGTGCCTCGCCTCACTCCTTTTGTTCTCTTCTGCTGCCTTTGGACACCTTGAACCTCGTGTCGTTAGATTGTGACCCCAACTGCTTCTCCTTCTTCCCTTCACTCTTGGCCTTCCAGACTGTTCCTTGGCCTTCCTCGAGGGCGTTAGCTCCTCACTCTTGATCGTCCCCTTGGCCACGACGCCTGTCACAACTGGCGACCTCAGCGTCCCTGCGGGTGACCCGTCCAGCCTGCCTGGCCAGCACAGGCCTGTCCGGAGCGGTCCTCTCAGCTGCTCGCTGCCAGGACCCCTGCGCGGCCCGGTCACCAGGGGCGGCCCCTCTGCAGCCTCACCGCCGGCCACCCGCCAGGAGCCGCGTCCTGTGGTTCTCTGTGCCGTCTGTCCGTCTCCGTACCGCGTCACCACCTCTTCTCCCTCACGCCCGCCTCGCGAGGTCGGCCGCGGCGCCCTGCCCGCCCGGCCCGCTCTGCCCGCCCCG
>NC_043701.1:1678533-1704518 GCF_006229205.1 Suricata suricatta
AGCGTGCTGGAGCCGCAGGTCACATGGCCTCCCCTGCGTGCTCAGAGCCGGCCGGTGGTGTCCCCCCTCGGTCTGCGTGAAGGCCAGTCTTGGCGCTGGCCCTCTTTCTGCACCCCGTGTGCCTCTGACTTCCTGCCCTGCCGTCTCCTTCTCTTCCCTGACCTGTCGCCTCCGGTCTCAGGGCCTCATCCTGCGTTTCCCTCCCGCCTCCTGTCTGCTAGGCCTTTACCCAGAGGCCCCTCTGTTCGCGGTGGGCTTCCCCGCACTGTAGCCTAGTGGGTATGATCACCGCCACCACCTCTCCTCTGCCCCTTCGTTCCCCTCCCCTGCCGCGTGCTTCCCTGTAGCACTTGCCACTCGCTGCCCTGCTGCTTTACTTTCTATATGTTGCCGTCTGTCTGTAGAACACGACTCCCCAGGGGCGAGTGGTTTGGTTCGTTTTCTTCCTTCCTGTATGACCCTGTGCCATCCCCAGTCACGTCTTGGGTTGGGGGTGAATGCTTGTAGCATGAGTGAGTAAACTGATGAGAACCATGCGTGATGGGAAGTTGTCATTTTACCATAAAGAGGTGAAGAAGGACGAAGAACTAAAACTTGGCGATAAAAGAATTAACGTGGGCCCAGTTTGGGGAAGGCCCGCAGCAGAGGGCTCTGAAGACCAGCCAGGCTCCAGGGCCGGAGACCTTATGCCCTGGGGTGTTCGTGAAGAAGCAGAAGTAAGGTGATTTTCCCCCCATTGTGAGGCCATGAAATGGGAGCAGCAAGATCCATCTCCACCCCGGGACCCCAGGAGAGGAGCCCAACAGAAAGTCCCATTACATTAATTGTGGCAGAAGCGCTTTTGTAATGCCTACCCAGGATTAAGAGGATGCATAGATCATTAGCATGTTTAAATGTTTAAGCAATGCAACAGCATTAATTGAAATAATTAGCTTTCGTGTGTATATAGCCTATGGGTGTACCGGGTAACCTTAGAAGTGCCATAATGAATAGGAATTATTTTTTATTGTTTAAGTTCAAAACCTCACAGTTCTTTTAATGTAATTTATTTAAAAATATTGTAGACTTTGAACTTAATGATTCAATTCAATTTTGTGAGGTGCTATTTTCATCTTCATGATAAAAAGTTAGTATAGCGCTTTGAGTAGCAGTTACTTTTCTGCTTGATTTTGATCTTTTAAAGAAGGCTTTTTCATTGAAGCTTTGTATTAATTCCTCACTCTTGGGAGCACAGCAGACGTACCCGCCCCACTGTGGTGCATCGTCCAGGGGCAGGAGCTTTGTGTTCTGAACAATCAAAGATGGAAAAACCACATTCGCTCTTTTCCTGGACTCTGGTGACCTGTGGGAAGCATTTGGTCGCCGTCGGTCTTGGAATCTTGCTCACGGATCACGGATCGGAGGCGGCCAGGCCGTGGCGGCAGCGCCCTGCCCGAGGCCCCTTCCGTCCTCCCTGCGGGGCAGTCTGCTGGGGCTTCTCTGCGTCTCAGCCTTCGCGCTGGGAGGAAGTGGGACCAGCTTTGGTCTCAGGGCATCTGCATCCTTCCATCCGGACTTGCTCCGGTGTTCCTCTGCGGTCCCGCGGGGCTGTTCTCAGCGCGCTGGGTGCTGTTGCTCATGTTGCTGAAGTTGAGAACGTCTCAGAGTTATCAGGCCCTGGGTCAGACTCACTGACTGGTCTGCGCCCATCAACAGCAGACACACGTAGCAAAACTGTTACACTGAATGGCAGTGCGGTGACAGAGGCAGGACTGTGACCAAGGCGGTGCGGTGAGAGAGGCAGGACTGTGACCAAGGCGGTGTGGTGACAGAGGCAGGACTGTGACCAAGGCGGTGTGGTGACAGAGGCAGGACTGTGACCAAGGCGGTGTGGTGACAGAGGCAGGACTGTGACCAAGGCGGTGCGGTGACAGAGGCAGGACTGTGATGGCGGTGTGGTGACAGAAGTAGGACTGTGACCGAGACGGTGCGGTGACAGAGGCAGGACTGTGACCAAGACGGTGCTGAGACCGAAGAAGGTGTTTAATAATCTCTTGACTTACTGAGCTAACAGCAAAGAATATTAATTCTGCTGGTGGAACTTATTAAATGGTTTCTTTCTAATAAGATGACCAATATTTGGGCCCAAGCGTCTGAAACAGTGAGAGGCGCCTGGTTACAGTTCAGTCAGCCTCTCGGACTGCGCACGCACCCCACTGACCGCAGTGTGGCCCGACCACGTGGTCTGTGGCGGGAAGAGAGGGACTGGGGAGACGTAAGAGGATCGCGGTGCCGGCCGCTGGAGGGCGGTTCGGAGTGCCGGACGGGGACGGCCAGGGGCAAGTGTCTTCCTGGATGCCCATGATCTCCGTTTGTCCAGCGCAGCATATTTGGGTGCCGGAGCTCCTGCTGGTGCCGTAGGCAGGTGTGAAACTGGAAAATAATGTGCAGTTTAAGATCCACCAATAACTTACATCTGTGGTAAAAAGAGAGAAGCCGAACAGTTACTTTAATTGTATATAGCTTTTTATAAATGTTCTTAAAGCTGGTTTTTAAATATCTTTTGTCTTGCTTGTGGTCACTTACAATGAATGTGTATTTGAATTTTCCTATTGCATTTGATACAAACAGTCGTCTATGACTTGGTTCTGTATTTAGCCGTACTGCCGTGGCTGTGTCCTGGGTACACAGAAGCCGGCACGTTACCGGATGATAGCTTTGCCCGCGGAGTGGGCGCAGAGTGCGCGTGCGGGTCCTCGTCTTCTCTAGGCAGCAGCAGCCTCGGTTGGCGCTGAAACGGATGCCGCAGAGGTGAATCTGCAGGATGCGGTTCGCAGAAGCTTCCCGGGTCGGCCTGGCCAGCAGCGGCCCAGTGCTGAGCCGCGGTGGGTGCTTGTTTCGAGGATCAGGACTGTTCGCTGTGAACTGCTAGGGGTCTTGGGCTGTAAACCACAGAATTATGTGCCTGAGTGACTAGGAGTAGTCGGAAGTACTTGAGAGACCTCACATGCTGGTGACTAGAGATTGTATCCGTCAGTTTGCCATGTTACGTGCAATCAAAATTTTAAAGAGTTACTTATGTAGCAGATTTTTTTTATGTTTATTTTTGAGAGAGAGAGAGAGAGACTGTGAGCAGGGGAGGGTCAGAGAGAGAGGGAGACACAGAATCTGAAGACAGGCTCCAGACTCTGAGCTGTCAGCACAGAGCCCGACGCGGGGCTCAAACGCACGAACCGGGATCATGACCTGGGCTGAAGCTGGACGCTCAACTGACTGAGCCCCCCAGGTGTCCCGGTAGCAGATTTCCTTGTTTCTTTGTTAAAAAATTAAATGAAAAACAAATCTGTTTATTCTTGAGGTTGTCTGCTTCTACGTAGTATTTGTTCCGAGACTCAGTTTAGGACACTGGGTTACGTAGGGAGATGGTTTTATTGCTTCATGTTATTTGAATTGTTTACATACCAAGTTAGAGATTTACGTTTCTTTTTTAAAAATGCATGATATATTTTAAATTAAATAATAACATGTGAATGTCAGTTAAAGCTGTCTGTACATTGAGGCTTGGTTACTGAAGAAATGCTGGGCTCTGGGAAGTGTTATCTTGGAAGCAAAATGTTTTCAATGCCGCACTAGGTTTTCAGCTTAATAGAGCTGGGAAAAGTTGCCTTCAGCTGTTAGTTTTCCTGAATCCAAAGAGACGGGTGGGGCAGGATCAAAAGTACTTACTTGATCAAAGTTATTGCCTCTGAAGGTATTCTTAGCCGTGTGAGCAAGATGAAAGGTGGTGTTTTTATTGCACGCTGGTAACAGTGTAATTTTGAACTAATTGGTGTTGAACTGCCAATCACCTAGGGAAATGCAAATAGATCCTCTTATAATTTCCTTTGAGGTAGTGAAGTCTTACGTCGTGGCTGGAAGAAAAACAGAGTAATACCGTTAAATTGACCTTAAATGAGCTGCTTTGTGGTTTTCTTGGAGAATCCCTTTTTATTTTCCATGACTAGTCCAAACAGGTTTTGTCTACCAATTTGACTTATTGACTAGACGATGCTGACATGGAACATGTGAGATTCATTTTGAAATAGAGTAAGGCTGATACAGTTGTTCAGGATATTCTGACGATTTTTTCCCCCAGCGCAGTTTAAATTCACGTAACACTCCAGTGCCTGTTTGGGGCATGTCTTGGTTGCTTACGCTCGGCCCCGTTCCTTCCGGTCGTTCGTAGTGGCATCCTGGCCGCCCGGGCTGCTCCTCTCCCTCAGGAGCTGGTACATGCACAGTAAAGGGTGTGATGTCTTTGAAAATCGTGTTATTCCAGATGAATCTAGTCATTTAATGAGAGCGTGCTCTGTTTGAAGGTAATGAGAATACATACATTCTTAATTTTTATATGCAAGTCAGCCAGTGTTTATTTAAAATTTATTTATTTATTTTGAGAGAGGGAGAGGGAGGGAGGGGCAGAGAGAGAGAGAGAGAGAGAGAGAGAGAGAGAGAGAGAGAGAAGCCCAGGCAGGCTCCGCACTGTGAGGAGCCCGATTCAGGGCTTGAACCCACGAACCATGAGATCATGACCTGAGTTGAAATCAGGAGTCTGACGCTTGACCAACCGAGCCATGCAGGTGCCCCAGTCAGCACTTGTTAACTGTGTCTCGTGTGCCTGGCACTGTGTCCCCTGCAAATAAAAACACAGCACTTCGGAAGTCCCTCCTAAGTTTGTGTTCCTCTGGAAGGTACAGTGATTGACCTAGATGTTTGCGAGGCTCCGCGGGTGCCATGCCGCAAAGCAGGCGTTTCTGTCTTCGCTTACTGTAAAATCAGCAGCTGGAGTACTGTGTATCCTGATTTCTGTTTCCTTTCAGACTTCTGAATCCTCATCAGATTATTGTTTCTAGCACTGAACTGGTTACTGGCGTAATCTTCTTTACAAATACAGGGAATGCAGTGCAGTTTCAAGTTGTGTTTGTAATTAATCAGATAGAGAACTTAAATGAGCATTAACTACAGATACACACCATATAATTTATGAAGAAATGCGATAAAAAGTAAGAGGTAAGACTAGTGTGTAGTTTAAGCTTTGATTCAGAGACACTTGAAAATTTTAAATGCGATTTCATCTTGCTGCAGATCTTCTTGGAGGGAAATATTCATTAATTCTGTAACTTAATTGTTTCCCTTTGTGCTTTGGCTCCTAGAAACTCTAAACTACATTTATAGTCAAAGTTTTGTAGCTTTGGGCCACACTTCCTGAAAATCTGTCTTCACCCTATTCTCCCATAAATGGCAATTACCTGTTGACAAGTAAAATGATGAAACTCAGGAGCCCTGGAACTACTGTAACTTCTTAGTGCGTTCAAGGAGGGGGAAGGCACTGACTCTCTCCAGCACGTGGACGGAAGCAGGGAAGGAGATGGCGGGGGCAGAACTTCCCTCTCCTAGAAAGCCGGGAAGACCGGACTTACCTGAGTGCCCGGGGGCCTTAGAGAAGGAGCCGGCATCCCCCAGGGCATGAGCCGCCAGCGCCTAGGGCCTCGGCCAAATCCTGCTCTCTTTCTCCCTCTGAGAAAGGAGCGCAGATGCTGGAGGGACCCCGGCGCCCCGAGGCTGCCGCTTCCTGAATCAGTGTTTCTGGTCGGTTCTTCCCCGCGCCCCCAGAACAGAAATTGCTAGGCCCTCGGACTGGTTTGTCATTGTTGGACCGACTGTCCCATCTGATGAGGTGGCGGGAACAAGAGCGGGCCGTAAAGAAAAGTGCTCACTCGCTAAAGGCTCAGTGCTGACGGCGGCGGGAGGATCCAGGACGACGGAGGCCCGTGGAGGGGAGCAGCCAGTGGAGGGACAAAAAGGAGTTGGCAGTTAGCTCTTAAAAGTAATAGGGACTTTTACGGAGACGTAATTAGAGAAGAAGAAAGGCCACCTAGAATGTGGAAAAAAAGTTAAAAATTCAGTAGACAAAAGATGAAATAGTCCTGGGGCAGGCGGGATAGTGACCCTGACCCACCCTGAGCCTTAAAGGCGGCCCGGCATCCTCACAGCGTTGTCACAGGTGGTCACAGAAGGAGAGGTGGCAGTAGAAGCAGATAGAGTGACCCGAAGAAGGTCCACGAGCCAAAGAATGTGGGCAGCTTCTAGAAAAGCTGGAGAAAGAGGAGGGAACATCGTCCCGCTGACGCCTGGCTTCGGGCGCCGTGTGGCCCCAGCGGCCAGGGGCGAGCCCACCTTCCGGAAACCTGACCGGACAGAGCCCGTGGGAGAGCTGGCTCACGTCACAGAGCGGAAGCGCCAGACCAGCAAACGGCGCGATGGTAGACGTGACAGTGGAGCGAGGCGCCTGAGCCAGACAGCAAGCATCCGGAAGGCGGAAGGGGAACACGTAGAAAACTCTGGAGCCCGGAGATCATAGAAGGACATGTCAGGGTGCTGAAGAAAAAGGCACAGAGTCCCGGACAAGAGGACTAAATAAGACATTTAAAAGATCTAGACTCACTGTGTCAGACTGTTGAATTCCAACAACGATGATGCTAATGATGAGAAAACAACTCAAATGCTTTCACAAAGAAAAATAATTTATAAAGGAGAGAGAGCGACGTCAAACTTCCTGTTTGTGACCTGTTCAGGAGGATTGGATATTATCATTAGTTTTAAGGGTTGGAGGGGGAAGATTATAGTTAAAAACTCATGTATTTATAAAGATGCATGTATATTAGGGTAAAAAAAGATACTCATTTCGTATCTGTATACCGAGTGTCTAATTTGTGCTAGGCGCTATCCCGGGGGCTAAGGAAATGATAACTTGTACGGAGAAAGAAAATTTCCTAATAATCATATATTAGATATTTTTAAAGCAATCTCAGTAATATCCAGGATTTAGGAGGAGTGGGTGGGAAGTGGTGAAAAGAACAGATAAACGTACGGGGAAGGCTTCACCGTGGTGCGGAGAGGTGACGCGGTCAAGAGCGTCGTTGTGGGACCAAGACTGTGTTACACTGGAAACAAACACAAGTCTACTTGCGTTAAGAGAGAGAGTTGCTGCCGAAGTGCCACACCGGCCCAGGGAAACAGAATAGACAGATCCCACTCGCTGGAAAAGAGGAAATAAGGAGCAAAAGGACACGAAAGGGGAAAGAGCCACCAGTCTTCATAGTAAGCCAACTTGTGGATGGCAGGATTCAGTCCCTGGATGTCACTGTTGAGCTGTGGGAAAACCCACTTTGAAGCCCTTTCTGTGTCTAAACTTCTAATTTCATGAAATTATTTTCTTTTTTAAGCTACTTTGAGTTGAGATTTTTGATTCAGTGGATCAGTTTCACACCCCATTTCAGAGATGAGAACATTGAGGTTTAGAGAAGGAGAACTTGAAAAAAAACCACAATAAAAATTTGGAATTTGGCAGACCTGCAAACATTTTAGTAGCGGCAAGTTTAGCAGACCCAAGGAGGCTGAATCCCAAGCTATCTGTGCTTGATTCATATCCTCGAATCCCCCCAAGTCTCAGGCAGTGGGACCTCCTGATATGGAAGTGGAGATGCGGCGGAGGGTTGGTTGAAAATCCTGTCTGTGAAGCGATTTGGTCCCCACATCGTTTCCCTCCATCTGAGGCCCCGGGCACTGCCTCCTTCCTGCCCCACAAAGCCGGAGGGTCGGAGGGTCATTCCCAGAGAGTGAAGCGGAAGCAGGGCCGGGAGCAGGGCAGAGCAGGGGACCCCGTGGGGGTGAGGGTTTAGCCCCTTCAGGCGCCCATCCCCCTTCGTGCAGAGGAGGAGACGGAGGACTCCGGCCCAGAGGAGAGCCCCGCCGAGGCCAGCAGCGGGTGTGCCCCCCGGGACCTGCCGGGTCACCCAGCAGCAAGTCCACAGCAGGCCACCACCCACTCCTGATTTCAAATTAGCTTGCTTAGTGCTTCGCCCTTTGGTTTTTAATTTAAAATTTGGGGGCACCTGGGTGGCTTAGTTGGTTATGCACCTGACTTTGATTCAGGTCATGATCTCATGGTTTGGGAGTTTGAGCCCCTCGTCGGGCTCTGTGCTGACAGCTTGGAGCCTGGAGCCTGCTTCAGATTCTGTGTCTCTCCCTCTCTCTCTGCCCCTCCCCTGCTAGTGCTCTGTCTCTCAAAAATGAATAAACATTACTAAAAATTTAAAAAACACCTTTTTTTAAAAAAAAAAGTGGGCTTCACCCTGGGCTCCAGCCGGCACCCAGTGCAGGTCTTGAACTCATGACCCTGGGATCAAGACCTGAACTGAGATGAAGAGTTGAACATTTAACCGACTGAGCCCCCCACGTGCACCTAGCGCTTCACTCTTAAATACGAGCAGACGACTCAGGCTCAGCAGGCTTCTGAGCCGCTTCAGAGGAGAGGCCAAGCAATGAAGAAGCCTGGGAGAGACGGAGCAGACGCTAGAGGAGAGTATGAGAAAATAAATCTGGTGTGAACACCCCGAGGGGAGCCAGGATCGCGGCCACAAGGCAGGCGAGGCCTCCATGAAAACGGAGACGCTAGTGAACCGAAAGGGACTCTCGGTTCTTAGAAATACCAACCATCCAAAAGACTGGAAGATAAAGAACTTTTTTAGAAGATTGGTCAAAATGACAAAAACAGGAGAAAAGATTTAAGAATATTAGAGAACCAGTTTAGGATATCTAGCAGGCAAATATTAGGAATTCCAAATGGGGACAGGAGAGAAAGGGGGAAATGACAAAACCAAAAAAAAAAAAAAAAAAGTCTCAGGCCCAAAGGGTGAGAATTTGGAGATGGAAGGGGCTCATCTTGTGCCCCGGGTGGCCCGTGGACATGGACTCGCCACGAGGACCCTGGGGACAGAGGTCCCACACGTGTCACAGAACGGAGAGCGGTCACCCTCCGAGGGACAGGAGGAACCTGGGGCTTCCCAGACGCGCCACCAGAAGCTGGAAGACAATGGAACGCTGACTTAGAATTCTGCGGGAAACTCCGTTTTGCCCTAGATTTCCGTATTTCACCAAACGCTAAGACTTAGCAAAGGTAAAATATCCAGGCTTGTGTCGTCTCAAAAATACTACCTCCCATTCACCTGTCTGTCACAAGCCGCTGCAGGCCAGGCCCTCCACAGGGAGGGGCGCAGGCAGTGGGCTATGTTGGCCGGAAGGGATGCAGCACGAGGGAGGAGGGCAGCGACCCCGGGAGAAGCTGCTTCTGGGAACGACGCGAGTGCTATCACGGGCATCCAAACACCAAGAGAGAGAGACATTTGGGAGGAAACTGGCACTGAGATATGGTAAGCACATAGAAAACTAACCAAATGAAAAAAATTACTAATTCTAGGCGTGGGAAGAAGAATATTATGGAAGAAAAGAAAGCTAACCGTAGCTTGTACGTGGACAAGCAGCAGATGGCATTTCTGTCGTGACAGTGCAGACACTGCACACTGATGCGACCACACTGTCCAGTGATCCACACTGGGAGAGGGGGGAGTGCCAGGGTGTGTGTCCTACAGAGACTTGTCCTTACCTCCCGTGGTAGGAAGGCACTGGTTATTCCTAAGAGCTGGAAAACAGGACCTAGCAAGGGCAGCTGTTTACTTAGTGATAGGAAGACAAACGCTGGAAGAGTCAGCTCAGTAATTTGAAGCGTGGTCTTTTGGGAGGTAGAATCGGGAGGAAGGGCAGCGTGGACGCACGGACCTTGTGAATGGATTTGACACTCAGAACTATGTGCACATTTCATTTTAATAAAGATAGAATTTTTTAAAAATCCTTAAGGGGCACCTGGGTGGCTCAGTTGGTTCATCAGACATCTGACTCTTGATTTCGGACCAGGTCACGATCTCCCAGTTGTGAGAATGAGCCCCGAGTTGGGATCCGCAGTGAATGTGGAGCCTGCTTGGGATTCTCTCTCCCTCTCTCTCTGTCTCAAAATAAACATTGAAAAATTTGTTTAATTTAAAAAAACACTTAAAAACTAAGACAAGGAATATGGAAGGTATAAGATGAAGTTTATCAACTGTTACACAAAATTCTTCCAGATGCAAATACCGTATTTCACTAAATGGAAATGGGCTGAATCCCAGAGCCTGTGGGATCGGGTTAGTCACGCATCTGTTGTAGTAAAGCATCTGCGTGGCGCTGTTGTTTCTCACATTTGGTCACATCTGTGGAACTGCGGTCAGAGTCCCTGCCCCCCCACCGAAGGAGTGCCCTGCGACTCGGGCTCGGCCCTCGGGCAGGACACTGGGAGGTTATTCCTGGTCCTAGCAACAGAAAGACCGGAAGTTTTATTTTCCATCCTGGGAACATAAAGACGGAGAGTCGTTGGAACTGAGCCACTCGGCTCACAGTCAGAGGAGACGGGCCATCTGTCCCTGCCGCTGGGAGCGCCCGGCCGCTGGTGCCGCTCCTTTCCAGGAAAACGGGACGTGTGCCCGCCGGCTCTCGCGGCCTCGTGAATTCCTCTTCTGCTGTGACCGGTCCACCCACTTCAGTTGCTTATATCCAAGGAACTCTAACTGATAAGGTTAAACCTCGAATAAGATGCAGCTGATAGACACACAGACATACCTACCTTGAATTTCAGTCCTTTTTTGTGTGCCACGTGTAAGTCAGTAATAAATCAGTAAATACGTAAGGCAGGTAGAAACAGAAAGAAAGTAGAACTTACGGTCCACTAAGTAGAATTGATGTTGAAAAACATTAAAAACAAAGTGGGTCATTAGTGATAAAAGGTGTGATTTTTGAGGAGGGCGTGATAGTCTTCTAGGAACCTTCTAGCAGACAGGTACAAATGCATAATGGGAAGAACTCTAAAAACTGAGAAAACCTAATCCACAAAAGTGCATGGAAGTGGAGGATTTTAATTTATCCATTTCAGAATTGAACATGTAAAATAGGAAATGGAGAAACGCAAGTCGTTATAGAAATCAGTAGAAAGTATGAATAGGGGAAATCCACGGGGTAAATAAACATGAAAAGATGCTGAACCACATTTAGGGAAATGTGTGTTAAAGTAACAATAAGAAAACATTTTGTACCCATCAGATTCAAGAACTACAGCATCTAGTGCAAGGGAGGATATTAGGAAATAGATACCTTCAAAAGCTATAAATGGAAATGGACATTATTACAATAATTTAAATCATTACAATAAATTATAATATTTGGAAGGGAATAACCCTTAAATAGCTCTTAACTGTAAATGCTTACACCCTGTGACTCAGAATTTTGGGAATCCATCCTGCAAAAGCAATTGCATTAGAGTGTACTGGATGTGCATACAAAATTTTTGTTGCAACGTTGTGGTCGCAAAAACACAGAAAAACCTGACTTTTAAGTTGTAAGTGGAGTCATTCTGAATAAAATGGAAGTGTGTCCATACTGTGGGGTATTGTTCAGATGTTAACGGAGCTGGCACTCTGTAAACATGGACGTATCCATGGCTAGGAAAGCAAGTGGTAAAATAACGTGTCCAATTTAACCCATTTTTACACAGCATCTAACAGAAACCATGTGTGTGGTATAGATGGATATGTGAATGTTTTCATGAGTGTAAAGAAAGGTGTGGCAGCATCCACCAAGCCGTCACTGAGTGTCACTTTTGGGAGGCAGGACAGAGAATGAGCTCTTGAATTTCGTTCACTTTCTATAATAAGCATTTGATATTTCTGGCATTAATAAAAACTTCACAAGAGATCGATTAAACATTTAATCCAAGTAAGGTATTCTCTAGGCAACGTGTAGTGTTTAATCAGCAAGAACTTGGACGGTTTAAGTGGTAAAGAAGTAGATACACTTTTCTGTGACTCACAAATCCGCATTGGTGTTTATTCTCAGTGATCAGGGTTTGTCAGGTGTTCTCTTGTCCTTGAAGTACATGTGACGCCTGCCCGTTCTGTACTGCTGGGTTCTGTTGTTATACTCCTCAGATGTTTTTGCTTTCACTAGGACTGTCCTCGTCAGTGGAATACAATATAACGGAGTTGGAACAGGAACTCGAAAATGTGAAGACCCTGAAGACAAAATTAGGTACCGTGCATTTGTGTTCTTCGCTCGTGTGTGGCTCTCGGATTCTTTCCAGAGACTTTACCACAGTCTGAAAGATTCAAGACATTATGAAATGTTTAGGGTCGGTTACAGGCTTCCCGTCTCTCCAGAGCTGTTGATGAAGACTGTCTTCTAGTTTGGGGAGCGGAGAAGCGTGTACGTGTTCACAGTTTGGTTTGGTGGGTGGGTTTGTAACATGACTTTTCAGAAGCTGATGCTCAGAGCTGCCCCACGGCCTCTTCTCTCGCATTGTCCCTGACAAGTCATCTGTCATCCTCCTCTTGGAAACTGTCTTTTCTCTCTCTCTGCTTTTGGAATGTCCTCTTTCTCATTGACTTTGGATAGTTTGATTAAGCTGTGCTTTTAGAGTAGTTTTCTTTATGCTTCTTATTCTTTGGGTTCATTGGGTCTCTTGGACCTGGGAATTTACAGTTTTCATCTAATTTGAAACACTTTTGGCCATTATTTCTCCAAATGTTTTTTCCTTTTCCTCTCTGCGCGCCCCGCCCCTTAAGTGACTCCAAGTGCATGCACACTGGAAGCTGCCCCCGAACTCAAGGATTTTCCTTTCTTTTTCAGGTTTTTTTCTCTGTGTGTTTCACTTGGATAGTTTCTATTACTGTATCTTCATGTTCACTAATCTTTCTACTGAGAGTGTGATCTGCGTTTAACCCCATCTCTTGTATTCCTCTCAGACCCTGCAGGCTTTATATTTAGAAGTCCTGTTTAGACTTGCTTTATGCCTTCTGTGACTCTGACATGTTTAGTCTGCCTCCTCCTTTTTAAACAATAGGGAATACGGTGATCATAACACTTTTGATGTTTTTATCTGCTAATTCTAACTTCTGTGTGAGTTCTTGGTAAGTTTCAGTCGCGCCACTTGGCTCCCCGTCACTGGTTGTATTTTCGGCTTTTCCGCTTGCCTGGCAGTTTCCGACCCGACAGCGGACGCGGGGATCACGCCGAGCGCGGTTTTGCTCCCTTGCTCTGAAGGCCGGTCAGGCGGGGCCGCGTGTTCCCACGTCAAGGCCACACGCTCGTGCTTCCTGAGCCCCGTTACTGCCGGGTGGGAGCTGCTCCGCCTGACGTCTCTGAGTGCGGCTTCCGCTGCGCGGTGCCCGCCGTGTGCCCCGGCCGACTCTTCCCCACCGAGGGCCGGGGGGGCCCCTCAGGGTCCCCGGAGCTCTTTCTCTGGGAGGTCCGCACAGTCCGGCTGACTCGGTCTCTCCTCGCTCCCAGTTTATGTCCTCAGCTCCAGGGCCGTCTCGAGACAGCGAGCGGGGGGACGCAGGGCTTCTCCAGGGTCGCTGCTCTCCGTGGACCCCCGGCCAGCGGCTCGAAACTGTTTCCTCTGTGTTTTTTGCTTGCTTAGCTGTTTCAGCCTGGGTGGTAAAGTGGCCCCTGACATGGAAGTCCAGTGTTTTGTCACTGAAAATGTGTTCGTTTTTATCTCTTTTTTATTGAAGTATAAGCACCGCCCAGTGTTCCGTCAGGTTCAGGTGTGTGACGCGCTTCAGCAACTCTGCACCTTCCTCCTGCGCCTTGTGGTCCGTGTATTCTGGATCGTCTTCACCGACTTCTCCCCTCTGCCTACCCACCTCCCCTCTGCAGGTCACCAGGGTTTCTCTGTCCTTAAGAGTCTGGGGTTTTGTTTGTTTGCCTTTTGTTACTTTGTTTTCCATGGCTGATACTCCTGTGTGTGTGTAAGAGTGTACATATCACATCTTGCTTTTCCACTGCTCTGCGTGTACACACTTGGGCTGTTTCTGTAAGCTGGGTATGGTCAACAATGCTGCGACAAACATTGGGGTGCATGTGTCTTTCTGAATTAGTTTTTGTTTTCTTTGGGTAAATACCCGGCATTGGAATTCCTGGGTCATCTGGTAATTCTGTTTTCAGTTTTTTGAGGAACCTGCACTGTGTTTTCCATGGCGACCGCACCAGTTTGCGTTCCCACCAGCAGTGCGTGACGGTTCCCTTTACTTTGTGTCTTTGCCTACACTTGCTATTCTTGGGTTTTTGATTTAGTTACTCTGGCAGGTGTGAGGTGGGATCTTATTGTGGTTTTGATTTGTATTTCCCTGATGATGAGTGATGCTGAGCATCGTTTCATGTGTCTGTTGGCCGTCTGGAAGTCTTTCTGGAAAAATGTCTGTTTAAGTCCTCTGTTCATTTTTAAATTTGGTGTTTGGTTGTACAAGTTCTTTATAGATTTTGGATGTTAACCCGTAAGTGGATATGTCATTTGCAGATACCTCCTCCCATTCAATAGGTTGCTGTCATTTTCATCTTTGTAAACAACATCATGTTGTCTGTTCCTTTATTCATTCTGCTGTCGATGCGTATTTGATGTGTTTCTTGTCTTTTGCTGTCATGAATAATATTGGCGTAAGCCCTCTTCTGGTATCTCTTGGTTCTTCTGTTGTTTCCGGGTCCGATCCTGGAAGTGGAGTTGGAGGATCATTGAGTCTGTGGGTTTACAGCTTTTTAAAATAACGCTGAATGAGTTTCCCAGTGAGACCTCCTGTTGCTCCATTTCATGACCAACAAGTGGCCGTGCGGGACGCCAAAGTTTTGCCAATTTAGTGGATGTGAAGTGGATTCACTGGTGTTTCAGTTTATGTGACCTTGATTTGTGTTTCCCGTGTTCATTTGGCTTCTGATTGAAAAACATCTGTTAGCATTTCATTTACTGCTGGTCTGTTGGCAATGAATTCTGTTAGTTTTTGTTGATCTGAAAACTTTGTCCCTTGCCTTCTTATTGGCAGGGTATTTTCACAGAATTTAGAATTCTTATTTGGTAGTTTTCAGCACTGAAAAGATGTCTTTATGGTGTCTTCTGGTTTCCGGTTGAAAGCTGTTTCCTTGCCCTTTTGAAAGCTTGTGAGATTTCCTTTTTGTCCGTGGTTAGCAGTTTGACCCTGATCTGCTCAGGTTGGTTGTCCTTATGTTCATTCTTCTGGAAATCTGCGGCATTTCGTCGGCATGCGGCTTAGTGTGTCTTATCGACTTCGGAAACGGTCGGCTCCTACCCCGTCAGGTGCCGCTTCTGCTCGTTCTCTTGTGTCCGTAGCCTCTGGCGGCCCGTGTGCTGGACCTTTTCCCGCCTGTACGTTGTTTCTGAATTCCCCCACCGGTTTTACACTCTCCAGCCGGTGTTATTTTCCGTCGAAGTGCCTCCATTTCACTCTCTTTCCCGCTGCGTCCTGTTGCTAAACTTTCTCTTCCACTCTTCATTTGAGTTACCATATTTTCCAGTTCTAGAATTTCCATTTAATTATTTTCTGGATTCAAATTATGGCATTTGACATCTTGTCACTTACCTTTCTGAACGTATTAGTCAGTTATTTTAAGGCCTCTTTCTGGTGAGTTCAGTGTCTGGATAAATGGAAAGTCTGTTTCTATTCTTTCTTTTTCTGTCCTGTCTCCAGGTAACACTTGTCAGACATTTCTTGCACAAAGCTGTAGAAACTCTGGATAATGTTTTCTTCTTCTTGAGAGGATTTGCTTTTTCTTCTGGTAGGCGGGGAGAGGAGGGAGGGCTCCTTCCTGTCGGGCTGGCGGTCACCCCGCAGCGGATGGCGGCCTTCATGAGGGCCCATCTCCGGCCGCTTTGGCCTGGCTGCTCGCCTGTAGCTTTCCAGGTGACAGCCTGGGGGTGTCCTTGTTGGCTCTATACCATCCTCTTCTTATTTTTTTTGACGTCTATTTATTTTTGAGAGACAATGTGAGCAGGGGAGGGGCAGAGAGAAGGAGGGAGACACAGAATCGGAAGCAGGCTCCAGGCTCCCAGCTGTCAGCACAGAGCCCGATGTGGGGCTTGAACCCACGAACCTCATGATCATGACCTGAGCTGAAGTCGGATGCGTAGCTGACTGAGCCCCAGGCGCCCCTGTACCATTTTAGTGAACTCTCAACTTTAGTTTCTATCGCAGGAAACAACCTGTTGGGAGCTTTGCTCTTCCTGTTTGCTGTACCTTCCTGTCGCCCTCTCTGCCTCTCCCTCTCAAGCTCTGGGCCTCTGCCTCCGGGCCTCTCCCTGCCGCCCTCTCGGCCCCTGGTGTCTTGAAGGGCAAGAGGCTGGATGTTAGGCCCTTTCCTCCCCGGTGCTGGCTGCCCTGGTAGCCCGGACCCCACGCTGTGCCCTCCTGACCTTGTTGAGTTTGCGGAAAGAATTGCTTCAGTGTCATTTTTGTTTCCCTACGGACGGATGTGTGCTTGATTTCTCCGCGTCGGGCCGGACTTGGCTGCAGGGAAGGGCAGTGCGGACGGGGGCCCATCGATCGCTCACAGCGTGGTCGCCTCCCAGTTTCGCCGTGGCACCTCCGCGATTCCTCCGAGCAGACCTCCTTCCCCGGCTCTGCTCGAGGTGTTTCCACCGGTCGTTCGTGGCACGCGGATCGGCGTGATAGGACGGAGGCCACCGGAGCCAGAAATTTGCTCCCGCTTGTAGTGGGCTGGAGGGAGTTGTCTTTGGGTTAGAGGGGACTTTTCCTCTGGCGCCTTTACTCCCTCAAATCTGCATCGTTACGTAAATCTGTATCGAATACAGATACTCCTTTATTTTCAGAGTAAGCTGTGTATTAACAGTACATTTCCTTAGCAGCTGAAATGTCTTTACAGAGCCAAACCGTGAGCACGTAGGATTGAGCTACTTAATGTAGCAAAGTGAGTTTTAAATCTCTGATTTCTATAATGTATAGAGGAAAATAAAAAATTTATGTTTTTGAAAAAGGAATTATATAAAAATAATACATACTGGGTAAAGCAATAAGGAATGAAAATATGAATCTGTTGGGATGAGAGAACTTTTGGAAATCTTTTGTTGTATTTTGTTGTGTTTTTCTAATAGAGAGGCGGAAAAAGGCTTCGGCGTGGGAGAGAAACTTGGTGTACCCCGCCGTCATGGTGCTCCTTCTCACCGAGACCGTAAGGGTTTATTTGCCTAGTGAAATAAAGCAAATTATTTGTTGTTTACTTTGCTATTGGAGTGTGGCAACTCCCTCAGCTAAATGGTTTCTAGTAAACGGGTTTTCTATCAACAGGATTAAAATCCATCTAGCCCTGTATTTGGAAAGACTCAATAGAGTAAAAATGGAAATTAATGGCAGTTTTAAAGAAAATCCTCAAGATTTCCTGCTTCCTCATGAAAGCAGGAAATTCGTTCCTTCATGGCGTTTAGGAGGAAGAGGCGCGGTGTGCGGACACCCCGTCTCAGACTCTGCTCGGATCTGAACACTCTGTCGTCAGGGTGGTTCTGGGGACGTCCTGAAGATTGCTGGAGTCCGTGCGGGGCGGGGGGGGTCCCCGCTGGTGAAGTCGGGTGGTGACGGGCTGTGTTAGTAACTTTCCTCACAGGCTTTGGGGCTGTAATGCTGTGCAGAGGCCTTACTGGCGTCTGTTCTGGAGCTTTGGCAGTGGGTTTGGCTCCTTCCAGCTCGCAGACTCGTGCAGCGGGGCCTTGACTGCTTTCCGCTGTTCTGAAGCGTGTATTTGCTCATATATTTTCACGCGCGCACGTTCACCGCGCACCTTGGAAGTTGACCTGACGCTCAGTGTTTCCGTTGCAGTTCATCTCGGTCCTCCTGGTGGCTTGTAACATCCTCTGCCTGCTGGTTGACGAGACAGCCATGCCAAAGGGAACACGGGTAAAGTGCCCTCAGTGTCTGTTCTTTAGCACCAGTGCTCTGTGTCTATACCCTGAGTCTTTTAAAGTGAGTAGTTCACAACATTCACCGTTGTGCAGGTGCGTCTCAGGCTGTGTGCCGCTCTTTGTGGAAACAGCCCCTCGTGAGCAGCGTCTGTGAACAGGGACTTTTGTCTCTAGTTTCCTACTCTGGGCTGCCCAGCCCGTTTATCAAATCGCAGAGTTTCCTGTTAGGCTTTGTATCACAGTGTATTATTCTTTTAGCTGAAGTTCTTAGTTTTAATTCTTTAAGAAGTTGTGTACTCCACGAAATAGTGGCATTGAAGGAGTTTATCAGATTGATTCATTGTGTTTGCAAAAGATCCAGATGCGTGGTTGGTAGGGACTTAGGCTTCAAAAGAATCACACATTTAATGAAACTTGAGTCGAATGTTTAGTTACTGGAGGAGAGTCAGATGTACACCTTTTCATGAGTTAACTTTGTTTTCTCTGTTGTTTAAAAGTTGATGATTCTATTCCATCCCGTCCTTTAGCCTCTGTGGGTATATTCTCTGTATAGAAGGCAGTTACCGCTGCGTGTTAGGGTCTGGCGTACTCTAGGTGTCTCTGTGCACTTTTCATTCCTCAAGATAGTATTTGTGTTGTAACATTTTCGAATGTTTTCCCAAGTCAGGAGCTTCCCTGTTCCCCATAGAAAGGACTTCCAGACTCTTTCAGACTTCGGTGCCCCTTTCCCTCTGAACCAAATGAGACACCTTTCTTTTGGTAGATAAAAGCCAACGTCAACCTGAATTTCTTCCCTTGAGTCTAAGACGAGACACCTGCTCTTTCAAAGGGAAGGTTTTCAGCCATATTCTCCATTTTAATGTTTATTTTTGAGAGAGAGAGAGTCAGAGCATGGGCAGGGGAGGGGCAGAGAGAGAGAGAGAGAGAGAGAGAGAGAGAGAGGGAGAGAGAGAAAGAGAAACGCAGAATCCGAAGCAGGCTTCAGTCTCTGAGCTGTCAGCACAGAGCCCTGCATGGGGCTCGAACTCATGAACCATGAGATAATGACCTGAGCCGAAGTCAGATGCTTAACCGACTGAGCCACCCAGACGCCACTTTATTGGTTTATTTTTTATTAGCCTGACTGTACACTCCTAATTTTGCTGGTATTTCTGTTCGATATAATTAAAGCTGATAGTAAAATAGTAGTTCATATTTGAATAGTTCCTTTAATTGGTAAGCTTTGAAAATGTGGTTCCTACTTTAGTAACAAATTATTTTTTTGCCTGTCTGGTCTCATTAATAAATATTAGTTTCTCTGTTTGTTTCTTAAGATCTGGCTAAAGATAGGTTTTGACAGTAGGTATAATGTTTAGGAAAAATGCATACCGTTACATTTTAAAACGTCTGTGTTAGTTAGGTTATAATTTTTAAAAGCATCTGAATTCCTAAGGAAGATTTGGGGAAAGAAAACTTTCAAGTGTGGAAATAGGACATGCACATTCACCTCCTCTCCATGCTTAGCTTACTTTCACATGTTTTAAGTATAATTTTTATATGTTAGGATTCATTTAAATAATTATGTATTTATTCCCATGGTACTGTTTAAAAAGTTTCTTCCAGTAATATTCAGGACTTAACCAGTAAGTGTAGTATCATTTTGATAAGTAAATTACATTTGAGGTAATTGGGAGATGTTTTGAGTTTGTTAAAATCGTTAACGTGTGCTTGAATTAGTTGATGAACTCACTCTAGTGTCATATTTCATTGTCCTTTAAACATGTAGATGTTATTCCAGAGTGTTAAACATTCCTAATTCCTATATTTATGAAATAGTTTTTAGGGAAACCAAAGGTATAGTGTCATAGAATTCTGAAAAGTGATTTTTCCCCCCACAGGGCCCTGGGATAGGAAATGCTTCTCTCTCTGCTTTCGGTTTCGTGGGAGCTGCACTCGAGATCATTTTGATTTTGTATCCTTTCTCTAAGCCAGCATTCCGTCACCCAGTTCGCCGTGCAGTTTCCTGGGCCGGTGGTAATTTACCAAGACACTCGCCTAGGAGGAAAAACCAGCCCGTCTTCCTCCAGCACGCCAAGTGGCTTTTTGTTGGTTTTCCTTGGAGCCTTAAGACTTTCTGCAGACTACTGAGAACTTCAGGAAACTCGCATTCTTTGGAGAGCTTTTTCCTTGATTCTCACAGCTATCTTATGGTGTCCTCTGTCGTCGGTTTCTATAGCCTCCGGTTTTTTGGAAACTTCATTCCCAAGAAGGACGACACCACCATGACGAAGGTAAAGTCTGAGGCGGCCGCGCCCCCTCGCGCCTGGAGGGTGATGGCCTGTTCCTTGTCATAGTCGCCCTGAGCGCCTCATTTGCGGTGATAGGTGTTTGTTTGTAAATTGCATAAACACAAACGGAAAGATTTTCAGAATGTGAATGAGTGGGAAAAGGCTGTGCTGCGCTGTTTAATTTGGACGTGGCTTCCATTCACTTGTAAATGCGCAGGCCTGCGGGCCGCGGAAGGCTCCTGAAAGGCCTCTTTCTCCTCTAAAGGAGACGTGTTGCTAATGAGTAACTTTGATTGTGCCAGCTGTACTTCAGGGAGCTTGTTTGAAATCTGAAGAACGTAGTTGCCACCAGTAGGAGAGACCAAGTATTTCAAATTTGAATAATTAAAGCAAGACGGAAGAGCTCTATTCAGAAACATTTTGTAGTCTGAGGCTAATTTGACTTCCTACAATGTGTCACTGGTTTTGGAATAACAAAGACGGTTACCGGGTACAGTGACCCCGCGTGGGTTATAATATTCCCACAGGCTGACGCTGGGGAAGAGCTACGTCAGTCAGAGCCGCTGGCCCCTTTTCCTTTCTCGCACATCACACACTTCCCAGCCTGTCTCAGCAGGGAGCAGTCACTCGGGGTACATCATTTACCTGTCTGTGGGGTGCTAGGACTTCCCGAGATGCTTAGCGTGCAGGTGACGTGGCCTTCAGTATTAGTGTTTTCAGCTCCTTTTATTTAACATGAAAGAATAAGCAGAGGGCACATTGGAAATGAATCACTAGAGTTTAGCGGTTTTAGATTTCTAGCTTTTTGGTATTAAATCTTACAGTAGTTGAACAGATTCTATGTCTTGAGCGGTAGTCTGGCTTTAAAAGTTTACCCAGAAGTATGAAATTATGCGTTCTTTTTCAGCGACAGGGAAACCTTTTCAGAATTGGCAGCCTCAACCAATAGCGTAAAATGCGCCGAGGTATAAAGTAATTCAGGGTTCCATAACTTTCTACTCGTGCCAGATGCTGTAAATATCTTCCAGAACTGACCTACAACTTTAAGTGTTTGTAGAAAACGTTTCTTATTCTCTACCTTCTGTCTTGACTAATATCATTGAGGAGTTAGCCCAGCCCCGTACCACCGTACAGGTAAGTGGAGCGCGCGCTAAGCCCCCGAAAGCGAAGGGGCTGAGTGCATCTTTCATCCTACCGTCTAACTGGCCACTATTCCTTCTGACCCCCACACAGATCATTGGGAATTGTGTGTCCATCTTGGTCTTGAGCTCCGCTCTGCCTGTGATGTCAAGGACACTGGGTAAGTTTACGTGGCAAATGTCCACTTAAAGTTCATACCTTTCAACTATCTTTTCTAAATTTCTGCCTTGACTTTTGGTTTCTGAACTTTTTCAAAAAAATCATCCTTTGAAATATAATATTTCCTTTGATTCTATTTTATAACTCCTGTACTTCGTTTACATAGAGAACTATACCAAAACAATACTTTCCTTTTTTCAAATGATGACCATTTATTTTTTAAGATTTAAAAAATACTCCTTCTCCAAACAATGGACAATTTTTCCCACTGTCTAGTTAAAACTTTTGAGTTCTCTCATGAGTGATGCGGTTTGGGGGTGATGATGGGGTCCGGAGCCGATGGCCAAGGAAGAATTCTTGAGGACGTCTTTGGTGCAAAAAGGTGATCGTTTCAGCAGGGGGACAGGACGTGTGGCAGAAAATGCTGCACGGGGTCGGGGGGGCTGCGGGGGGGGGCGGGGGGGACAGGTGGAGAGACTCTGAGTTGGGGAGGGAAAGGCCAAGGGGACGTTTCCCAGGAGAGTCCCACGTGCTGCAGAAGACCCGGCGCTGGAGGCCTGGCTGCGGGCGGGCGGGGCGGCCTTCCCTCCGCGAGGCGTTACCACCGCGGGGCGGGGCTTCCTGGGGAACCGTCTGCTCTGCAGTTGCCTCATCCTTGTGAATGGGCGGCGCGTTCTGAGGAAATATGACTGTACCTGTCATTTCCTTGTCACCTGTGCGCCCACATCACTGGAGGGGAGGGTGGTGCTGGGGCTCCAGGAAACGGCGTCCCCAGGTTTCTGGAGCTGAGGTTATAAGTTTACTAAGATATTTGGAAACCGATGGAGATTTGCGTCCTGTAGCGCTGTGATCTCTGTCAGTTAACTTTTTTTCTTTCCTTCCCTTTGTCCTTGGGCGCCCGGGAGTGTCCGAGGGGTATCCCACACATCCCTCGGGGTGGGGGGGATATGTACTTTGCCCTCAGCTCGTCTTGTGGTCCCTCATCAGAGAGGAAACTGTGATATTAGAAAAAGAATGTTGAATGTCTAGAAAGAGTAAACTGATTTTTCTTATATGGAATTTTGTTTTAAACTCACAGTTTAGTGTGTGGTTTAAAAATTGAAAATGTGTAAAACTTACTTGAAGCTGTTTTGTGTCCGGGAGACAGACTTGGAAACAGTGAGGTTGGTGGGAGCACACACTGACTTCAAGGACATCTGGTGGTTTTTGAGTTTTTTACTTGCCCGTCATTTGTATAGTTTTCTTAATTTTTCAATTTATGGGAATTTAGATCACCTTTTAGAAGTAATACATTTCTACTTAGTCACTGAAACGTGGAGCGGATCTTCATCCAGCCTTCTTACCTGTTATAAAGCCCTGTTGCAGGCTGTGACCTCACTTCTTGGCCAACTATTATTTCAGACCGAAATCCCTGTTAGGAAGTTCTGTTTGGTTCCCTGGACTTAGGTTTCAGTCAAGAGTGGCCACTAATGATGAGAAGAACCCCATCACTCAACCTCAGGAACTCGCTGCTAACAAAAATTGCTAGTAGCTTTGAGTTGCTTTTGTTTACCTCTTATATTGCCTCTGTTATTTATTCAGGACTCACTGTCAAATCAGGGAGGCGGGCTGTGCGAAGAAAATATAGCCTTTATATTTACGTGCATAACTTACAGAGAATTTCGTGCTTTAATGAAAAGTCAAGTCCAAGTATAACTGTAAAGGGACCACTGTCGCAGACACGGATACAAAGCTGCTTTCCTCAGTGGTCTTACTTCCTTTTGTTTGCTTTATGGGACTAGTTATTGTTTTGGCATCTGCTTATGGTGTGCTAATCTCGAAAATGCCAGAAGGGTGCACGTCAGGAACTTCGTTTGTAACTGAGCGGTATCGTTTGCGTTGTGATGATCCCACAGATAATTTCTGGGATACTGTAGCCGCCCTGCCGTTTAGTCCATTTCGAAACTCGGCAGCGCGGTCTGTTGTGTAAGCGCGGATAGCGGCACGCACTGCTTCTGTGGAAGCGCGTTCCTTGCCGAGTGTGCTTTGATACAAAGAAAACAAATTAATGGCAAAATTTGCTTTTTGAAGATCAACAAATTAAATTCCTGAGTAGTTTGCCATAGAGATAAATAACAAGAAGCAAAAGAAAGATGGGACAATCAAAATGCAGCCGACAAATGCCCGGGCCCAGCTGTCCAAACAGGATTACTGGAGTGCATCAGGGTACAGTGAGTCATGCGGAGCTCTGCAACATATCAACACGCACTGCGCTCCGTGCTATGCCCGGTGGCGCTGAATAGATGAAAAGAAGTAAATACGTTAAACAGATTCATGGAGGCTTTTCACAGTATTAAAAAAGCAAATTTCGAGACTAAAAGAAGCAGCTTTATTTTAGTATTATGGGAAATGCAAACTAGAGACTCCTTTGTGATTCCTCTATTAACCCTTTAGAGCGGAGTCTTTGATTTTAAGAAGATGAAATGTGGACAATTGTCATGACCATGATCCCAGCGTAGAACAGGGTTTTGATTTACTCGCTGAAAAGCTCGTAAGCCCCGCATAGAGGATGTACTTAACAGCCAGATTCCACGCTGTGAAGGTTTTCGCTCTTTCTCAGTGCCTCTCCCGAGGACACCCCGCCCGTCGGACGCGCACCTCGTCACGTCCCGGGAGACGAGGAGTGAGACCGCGGGGCGGCCGGGCGCCCCCGGCAGCCGAGCCGCCTCTCCCGGTTCTGCCGTTCACCGCTCACGGTTTCCATCTTAATTGTGAAGTGAAAGTAACATCGGATCCTGTACAAAAGGGCTGGTTTGGTGATAGTTTTGCTCCGGACGGGTTGTGTGAGGTTTTGGTTCCTTCGGGTGGCTGACTGGTACTGTCGGGGCGCCGCGGGCATCATCACTGAACTACGGCGTCAGACGCCAGCGCCCAGGGTGATGGGACGCGCTTACTGAGGACGTCCTTTGGCCAGCGTCTTACATTTGAATGTGGATGTTGTACTAGTTTGAAAAATTACAACAGGGTAGATTTTATAAGCATCTCACTTGACAAGAGAGAATTAAGTTGTAAGAAAGATTTTGATCATGTATTGTTAGGTATCATTCACGTAAATGATAGTGGTGTAGGAAGCACCAAGATTCTGAGCTTAACATGTCTTGCTCCAACTCTTTACAGCCTTAAAGAGTGCTGCCTTGTCAGTGCACACCGTTTCCAGGCCACTGTCCCACTGCCGATTTAGGTGCCGTTCAGAAGAGCCCCGCGTCTGGGGGACGTGTCCCTGTGCGCCGTCAGCAGCGGGCTGTCTGGTGCGGTGGACACTGAAGGCGGCGGGCGAGCGCGGGGAGAGGAGGGCAGACTCTGGGTGCCCGCACCCTTGGCAGCACTTTGTTTACGTTAATGTTTATTTCTTTATTAATGTTTATTTCATTTTCATGTTTATTCATTATTGAGAGAGAAGGAAGAGCAGGAGTGGGGTGGGGCAGAGAGAGACACACAGAATCCGAGGCGACTCCAGGCTCTGAGCTGTCAGCACAGAGCCCGACGCGGGGCCCGAACTCGTGAACCACAAGATCAGGCCCTGAGCTGAAGTTGGACGCTTAACCGACTGAGCCCCCAGGCGCCCCTGCAATAAAATGCTTTCGAGGCAGCAGTGAATTCTGTAAGACTGACTGTGTGCGATCGCTGACATGCTCTTTCTTTCGCTTAATCAAGAAACTGATGACCTTTTCCTGCATTGTTATTTGCCATCTCCTCCAGCAGGAGAGTTTTTCTCAAATGCAACCAGCCGACTTTGCAGTACTGTTACAAAGTTCTATTTTAGTAGTCATTGTATTATCCTGAAGCTTTCTGTAACTTGTAAGTTATGTAAGGCCCACTGCAGAGTTTGAAAAGAAAATGTACTTAATATTAAAACGAAAACATTTACCCCTTTGAGTCACCTTGAATTTATTTGTAACATTTCTGTGTGTTTCTCATCTGGGCCCTCATTTTGCAGGAGATAAAGTGGATTACTCTTTTGCTCCTTGATGAAGGAACCTGTTTAAAAACTGGTCCAGTTTGGAGAGGTCTTTATTTGGGGTGTCCTAAATATACTATTAATCTTTACCCTCGGCCAGTTCTCTCCAATTCTCAGTGTAAGACAAAAGTAAACAATGCTTAGAAATGACAAGTGCACGGGCCCCTGGGTGGCTCAGTCAGGAAAGCGCCTGACTGTTCGTGAGCTTGAGCCCCACGGCGGGCTCTATGTTGTGCGTGCAGAGCCCACCTCAGATCCTCTGTCTCCCTTCTCTTTGCTCTTCCCCAACTCACACTCTCTCTCACTTAAAAAAAAGACAAACCAACATTTAAAAAAAGAAATGACAAGTGCAAAATAGACCTATAAATTATAATAAGTATTCTTGTTAAATTATTTTATTTTTATTTTATTTTTTTCCCATTTGTAAAAAATAGTTTATTACCAAGTTGATTTCCATAAAACACCCAGTGCTCTTCCCCACAGGTGCCCCTCTCCACTACCATCACCCTCCTTCCCTTCCTCCTCCCTCTTCAGCCCTCAGTTTGTTCTCAGTATTCAAGGGTCTCTCGTGATTTGCCTCCCTCCCTCTCTCCAACTATTTTCCCCCTTTCCCTTCCCATGGTCTCCTGTTAGGTTTCTCCTGTTAGACCTATGAGTGCAAACATATGGTATCTGTCCTTCTCTGCCTGATTTATTTCGCTCAGCATGACACCCTCGAGGTCCATCCACTTTCCTACAAATGGCCAGATTTCATTCTTCCTCATTGCCATGTAATACTCCA